>NC_042983.1:27428017-27728017 GCF_901001165.1 Salmo trutta | reverse complement strand
CCCTACACTGTCCATAAACAACCCCCTTCCCCCTACACTGTCCATAAACAACCCCCTATCCCCTACACTGTCCAGAAACAACCCCCTATCCCCTACACTGTCCAGAAACAACCCCCTTCCCCCTACACTGTCCAGAAACAACCCCCCTACCCCTACACTGTCCAGAAACAACCCCCTTCCCCCTACACTGTCCATAAACAACCCCCTATCCCCTACACTGTCCAGAAACAACCCCCTTCCCCCTACACTGTCCAGAAACAACCCCCTACCCCCTACACTGTCCAGAAACAACCCCCTTCCCCCTACACTGTCCAGAAACAACCCCCTACCCCTACACTGTCCAGAAACAACCCCCTTCCCCCTACACTGTCCAGAAACACCCCCCCCTTCCCCCTACACTGTCCAGAAACAACCCCCTTCCCCCTACACTGTCCATAAACAACCCCTTATCCCCTACACTGTCCAGAAACAACCCCCTTCCCCCTACACTGTCCATAAACAACCCCCTATCCCCTACACTGTCCAGAAACAACCCCCTTCCCCCTACACTGTCCAGAAACAACCCCCCTTCCCCCTACACTGTCCAGAAACAACCCCCCTTCCCCCTACACTGTCCAGAAACAACCCTTTTAGCCCCTACACCCTACCCCCTACACTGTCCAGAAACAACCCCTTTAGCCCCTACCTCCTACACCCTACACTGTCCAGAAACAACCCCTTTAGCCCCTACACCCTACCCCCTACACTGTCCAGAAACAACCCCATTAGCCCCTACCCCCTACCCCCTACCCCCTACACTGTCCAGAAACAACCCCTTTAGCCCCTACCCCCTACCCCCTACACTGTCCAGAAACAACCCCTTTAGCCCCTACCCCCTACCCCCTACACTGTCCAGAAACAACCCCTTTAACCCCTATCCCCTACCCCCTACCCCCTACACTGTCCAGAAACAACCCCTTTAGCCCCTATCCCCTACCCCCTACCCCCTACACTGTCCAGAAACAACCCCTTTAGCCCCTACACCCTACCCCCTACACTGTCCAGAAACAACCCCATTAGCCCCTACCCCCTTCCCCCTACCCCCTACACTGTCCAGAAACAACCCCATTAGCCCCTACCCCCTACCCCCTACCCCCTACACTGTCCAGAAACAACCCCTTTAGCCCCTACCCCCTACCCCCTTCCCCCTACACTGTCCAGAAACAACCCCTTTAGCCCCTACCCCCTACACTGTCCAGAAACAACCCCTTTAGCCCCTACCCCCTACCCCCTACCTCCTACCCCCTTGACACTTGTGGAGATCTGAGAGGATGAGACACGGTAATAGCTCCACCCTGCCCTCTAATAGGCTAGTGGATTTTTTTTGTCATATTTTTGTCACACCTGTCCAATCCTTTCAGATCTCAACAAGTATCTAGGTGATCAGCGCTGTGATGGGGCTGTGAATTTAAAGGCACTCTGACATAGTCCAGGACCAACTGGTTTGGCTTTAGGTTGTTTCCTCTTTTTTCATTTTAATTTTTTCCCTCTGCAAGTGTCACATCTATTCAAAACCATTCAAAATCCACTCAAAACATACCCCACTAGCTGTGTTTAGTGCAAGACACAGCAGTGGCTGTCAGTCACATGAATGAACCTCCCCTCAGGTGGTGACAAGGTCTTCAGGTCAGGGTCTCTTCAGATCAGGGTCTTTTCAGATCAGGGTCTTTTCAGAACATGGTCTCTTCAGATCAGGGTCTCTTCAGATCAGGGTCTCTTCAGATCAGGGTCTTTTCAGATCAGGGTCTTTTCAGATCAGGGTCTCTTCAGATCAGGGTCTTTTCAGATCAGGGTCTCTTCAGGTCAGGGTCTCTTCAGGTCAGGGTCTCTTCAGATCAGGGTATTTTCAGATCAGGGTCTCTTCAGATCAGGGTCTCTTCAGATCAGGGTCTCTTCAGGTCAGGGTCTCTTCAGATCAGGGTCTCTTCAGATCAGGGTCTCTTGTGGAGAGAAACTGCACGTTTATTATATTTATTTTAGAGCTCATCCTCAATGTTTAGTAGACAGTCCAACTACACACACAACAATACATATTATCACAACACTTTCCCTGGCACAGAGTGACATTTCACAGGGCATGCCACACGCTCTATGGTAAGTGGATGATGATGGTAATCACATCATATTGTCCTCATATATAGTGAGATGAAATAACAGTCACTGGGTCTCTACTGAATATAAACTTCAGCCTCGATTATCCCACATGCACTGAACAAGCACATCTTTGCTTTGCAATAGCTGATTTACCAGTTCAGTGCACAAGCACAAGTATAATGTCATGTGCATGGAATGTCGGCCACAGTACGCAAATACGCACTCTGGTACATGTAGGTTTTTAAATACATACTTAGTTTATAAAACACATTCATAGCTCAGTTGCACAATATGCTTGGAAAGTCGATTACATCACAATCGCTGAATCATAACCACAACTGGAGACACCTCGTCAAATTGAGGACTTGTATTTTACAAAACAGCATTACGGTAGCTAGCAAAACAGTATAGGAGCACATGTTATGTAAAAGGAAGGTAGCCTAGCGGTTATGAGCGTGGGGCCAATATCTGAAAAGTCACTGGTTTGAATTCCCGAGCTGACTTGGTGAAAAATCTGTTGATGTGCAAGGCACTTAACCCTAGTTGCTCCTGTAAGTCACTCTTGATAAGTGTCTGCTAAATTACTAAAACATTTTTTTTTACTAACTGCAAAAAATAGAATTGTCAGCTAGCTAACTTTGAAAACTGTGGGGCATAACAATTTACTTCTTTGCAGTTGCTACTGCACCACACTTTGCAAGCAAACATTGAGATTGAATTCATCGTTGCATGTGTTGTTGTCCTACTTTTTTGTAATTGTAAATCTCTTTAAATTAAACGATATATATATTTTGGAATGTTTTGTGTCATTTTGTTGTGTGTTCTTTTGTCTCTCCTTTGTTCCTTTGCCATAAAATATTCAAATTTGTATGTGATGATTAGGAACCTTTTTGTGTTTGTGTTGGTGTTTCTCCTTTTCACTGTGCATCCCATGTTTCTTCCTACCATACAGACAAACACACACACAGATAGGGAACTGCATATTCCCACACAGAGGGAGGGGGGGAGGGAGGAAGAGAGATGCTGGTCACGGATGTGGGTGTGTAAGTGGATTGATTTGAGCTCTGTGGGGTTTACCGTGTGATTGATGCTCACTCAGATGCATCTCCAGAACACCCAGTTGAATGGAGTCGCTGGAGAACTTAGAGCCAAGAAAATCTGATAGACAAAAGAGTCAACCTCTTCCTTAGCTACTGGCACCACTACCTACGCTACTACTACTTTACTATAGTACGTTCTCTATGAAATGGATCATACTGAGGAGAATTGGTTTGTATGTGCTGCCACCTTGGTCTTGCTTGGCTTAGGCTGATGCAGGGTAATGCCAAGCACAGTAGTGTGGTGTTGGCTGTATAATCCTGTAAGGTTTCTGATGACGTGGGACTAACGAGTTTGAATGAAGGAATATAATTGGGAATCCCTTGGATTTGTAGCCTACCGTGTCATCATGACGTTCTAATCTACGCTGTTTCACACAGCAGGTTCGGTGCTCTTTCGTTTAGTCAGTGTTTCGATTAAGATACATATTAGTAGCCTTCTACCATGTAGACATCCATAGCGGGTCATGTTGAGAACAGGGTAATTACTGCTTGCTGGCCCACTGCCAGCACTGCCCTATAGTGCTATCCCTGAATTATTCTTCTGGCAAGCCGAGAGGTTTCAATCTCTCTCTCCATGTTTTCCAGCATGAGCGACGCCATTCCTATTAATCAAACTGACTCGGAGTGTTCCTTCCCGAATCCCGTTTGTAAACGCATGGTTCCTACCAGGAATACCTCGTTCCTTTTCCTTATAAAGACTCATGGTGGTGAGGGTGTCTTCCAAAATGCATGTAGTCATCAGCGAGCTGAGCAGTGGGCTTCCGCTGTGCATTGAATCCCGGCAACCTTTTGCTGTTCCCCGTGCAGTAGGGAAATCACCCGACTATCTCTCTCGGCTGGAGGTGTCAGACCTGATCTGCGTCAGGTCTCTGGCTCTCTGCTTGACAGTCTTCCTCCCCTGTTGCACATGCTAATGCCCTCACAGGCTCTACACCGCTCCCATATCTTCATTTAGCAGCCGTCTCTTTCGTATTCATGTCTGTGATGGTAAATCCACCACAGTGACACTGCTGAAGAACCACTGTTGGAAAACGATTTCAATTCAAGTCATCCACAGTGCGTAAGAAAGAGTCTTTGTTCGTGAAAATAAGTCTCTATGATGATAACACCACTATGATGCCTTTGTAAGAATGGCATGTCCTTTATATCTCTATAGATTACACCTCTCTTCTACGTAAGTCTCAAAGGGTTTATTATAGGTCATACCCCCACAATACGGTCTTCATTATGTGCTTGACTACGGCAGAATCCTTTTCTAAGATCTTTTTCCTCTTTTCTGTGTCACTGGCATCTCTCTGAGATGAATAATTAAATGCAGGATAGGCCTTATATGTTTAATTCCCATTAATGACTGAGTATGAACCACCAGCCCTCAATGTTCCTTCGCCTCTCTGGCAATGAGAGGATTCATCCGGCTTTTACTTGATTATGTTGAGGCTGGTTTATCACATTAAGATTTCATGAAGACAGTTTCAGCCCCAAGTCAGTTGTTTCCGTCTCTCTGTTGCTTTGTGTGTCATATTGAGCGAGGGGTGTGTGTTTTAAACCAAACACAGACAGACAGACAGACAGACAGACAGACAGACAGACAGACAGACAGACAGACAGACAGACAGACAGACAGACAGACAGACAGACAGACAGACTGACTGACTGACTGACTGACTGACTGACTGACTGACTGACTGACTGACTGACTGACTGACTGACTGACTGACTGACTGACTGACTGACTGACTGACTGACTGACTGACTGACGGACGTGATCAGGGGAAAAATGGATACAGTTAAATATCAGGATATAATTGTTTACAATATCAAAACAACATGTTTCGCTAGTCAGCTGTACCTACACCAAAACAACATGTTGCGCTAGTCAGCTGTACCTACACCAAAACAACATGTTGTGCTAGTCAGCTGTACCTACACCAAAACAACATGTTGCGCTAGTCAGCTGTACCTACACCAAAACAACATGTTGCGCTAGTCAGCTGTACCTACACCAAAACAACATGTTGCGCTAGTCAGCTGTACCTACACCAAAACAACATGTTGTGCTAGTCAGCTGTACCTACACCAAAACAACATGTTGCGCTAGTCAGCTGTACCTACACCAAAACAACATGTTGCGCTAGTCAGCTGTACCTACACCAAAACAACATGTTGCGCTAGTCAGCTGTACCTACACCAAAACAACATGTTGCGCTAGTCAGCTGTACCTACACCAAAACAACATGTTGTGCTAGTCAGCTGTACCTACACCAAAACAACATGTTGCGCTAGTCAGCTGTACCTACACCAAAACAACATGTTGCGCTAGTCAGCTGTACCTACACCAAAACAACATGTTGTGCTAGTCTGCTGTACCTACACCAAAACAACATGTTGCGCTAGTCAGCTGTACCTACACCAAAACAACATGTTGCGCTAGTCAGCTGTACCTACACCAAAACAACATGTTGCGCTAGTCAGCTGTACCTACACCAAAACAACATGTTGCGCTAGTCAGCTGTACCTACACCAAAACAACATGTTGCGCTAGTCAGCTGTACCTACACCAAAACAACATGTTGCGCTAGTCAGCTGTACCTACACCAAAACAACATGTTGCGCTAGTCAGCTGTACCTACACCAAAACAACAATATTTTCCATCATAGCTTTTTCTCCATCTTCTATTAAATAGTGAGACAGTTCATTTTCTCATGGCCCTCTCTTGACCCTCTGCAGCGGACATAGTCCAGCAAACCAGGAACATTCCCAGAACATTAGCTAAGATTCCCATTAAGTTCTAGTTAGGGTTTTATCTAACATTAGGATGATAACATCCCAAAAACATTCAAAGAATGTTTTTGATAACAAAATACATTTTTATTCTTGGATTGTTCTAACATTCACTATAATGTTGTCCACAACATCTGTAACAACCACCATAGAACATTCCTCAAAAGTTCTCATTAAGTTTCCACGTAATGTAATAACTCAATGTACCAGTAATGTTTTCCCAGCAAACCAAAATTGGTTCTGTAAAAGTTCCCAGAACATTCGTTAGGTACTGGCAAATGTTCAAATAACACAAAAACTGTCCAGTTGTGCTGATGATTATAAAACAGTCACCTGATGTTGCAAGAACATTCCCAGAACACATTTTGTCTGTTCTTTAAAGGTTCCTAGAATGTTTCATTAGGTTGTGGGAACAGTCTGGTGAGAACATTGTGGGGACATCACAAAAGACATGTTCCCAAAACACAAAAACTGTCCAGTTGTGCGAATGATTCTACAATGTTTCTTTTAGGGTGTAAAAAAACATTCACCTGAACACATATCATCTGTTCTTTAATGGTTCCCAGAATTTCTTTAGGTTGTGGAAACATTATGGGGATATGACAAGCGATACTTTCCCAAAACACTAAAACTGTCCAGTTCAGATAATGTTTGTATCAGGGTGCAAAAAACATTCCTTTGATGTTGCAAGAATGTTGACAGAACCGCCTTTCTGAGTTCTTTAAAGGTTCCCAGAACATTTAATTACATTATGGGAACAGTGTGGATACATTACAAGAGGTTTCCAAAACATAAAATATGCTCAGTTGTGATGACAGTCATACAATGTTTAAGTTAGGTTGCACAGGAAATTCCCTTAATGTTGCAAGACTATTCTTGTGATATTCACGAAGGTTGCACAGAATATTCCCACAATGTTGCATAAACAATATTCTTGTAATATTCATGAAGGTTGCACAGAAAATTCCCAAAATGTTGCATGATGTTCCACAATTTCCAAATAAATATTTTTTTATGACAGTCATAGCATATTTGTTTTAGGTTTAACATAATATTCCATTGATTTTCATGCAATACACATGTCTACCTTGTTTTGGAGGTCCTCAGAAGATTTCAAGAACATTTAGAAAATTATATATTTAAGTTTGACTTAATATTACCACAACGTTCTCAGCATGCAAATTTGTATTTACTTAAAGCAGATTGGAATACATCCCCATCATGTTTCTCAACATATTGAATGCAATTTGCATATAGACACACAGCACTTTCATTTATAAGACTTTTGAACAGCATTCAAACATACTTCTTACAATTTCTATGTTGACAATATGCACATACGGGGTTTGAACCTGAAATGGTTGGTTCCTAAGCTAGGTCTTTTATCCTTTTCGCCACCAGGGAATCACACAAATATCTTATTTTTTCAGTATATAGCACATGGCTGTATGGTCAATCAGGAATTCCATGCTACCTTTTTAGCCTTCTTAGACATAATTAACCCAGGGAAATTCTGATCACTTCACCCATCCTCTTTATATGCTGCACATATTTACAAGGTATCCAAGACTGTGCTGATCTAGGACCACTTTTGCTTTTCAGATCACGAAAAATAAAATGGGGGGACGTTGTCAAGTGTCTCAAAGTAGGAATTATATTGGGTGCGTTTTTTAAAAAGGCAACAAAAAAATTACACAATGTTTTATTTTTTACAGTTAGTCTTAATTCTGAATTTCTGACTGGATGTCACGCCCTGACCATGGAGAGACTTTGGTTCTCCATGATGTTTAGGTCAGAGTGTGACTAGGGGGGTGTTCTAGTCATTTTTTTTCCTATGTTTTGGGATTGAGTATGATTCCCAATTAGAGGCAGCTGATTATCGTTGTCTCTAATTGGGGATCATACTTAAGGGTTCCCTGTTCTCACCTGCTTTGTGGGATATTGTTTTTTGAGAGAGTGCATGTGCACCTCAGTACTGCACGGTCGTTGTTTGTCTCTTGGTTTGATTTAAGTTTCACTAAAATAAAGATGTGGAACTTCAATCACGCTGCGCCTTGGTCCATCTTTCCACACGATCGTGACAGAATATCCCACCAACAAAGGACCAAGCAGCGTGAAAATGAGGTAAGGAAGTTTTGGACTTGGGAGGACATGAGAGGACACGAGACCCTTCCTTGGCGGGAGTCGCCAAGGAGCATAGGGGGACAGCGACGACGCCGGGGACCTCGGCCACAGAAACCCCAAGATTTATTTTGGGGGAGGCACATGGAGCGGTCAGCGGAGCAGCAGGGAGTGCCAGAGCCCGAATGCTAAACTCTGGAGTTCAACGAGGGATACCGGAGAGAGGTTTTGGCGGGGAGTATGCTGCGGTGAGGAGTATGCTGCAGCGCAGGCGCGCTGAAGAGCACCTTCTCAGCCCGGTGCCATCTGTGCCGGCTCCACGCACCAGGCCACCAGTGCGCCTCCCCAGCCCGGTACGTCCTGTGCCTGCTCCCTGCACTCGCCCTGAAGAGCCAGAGACCGTCAGGGAGGCAATGGGGAAGTTGGGAGAGAGAGAGATGTTGTGTTCTGCTCAACCTCCGACCAGAGGATCCGGTTAGCAGTCTGGTGCAACCTGGGCCGGCTCCACGCTTCTGGCCTCCAGTGCGCCTCCCCAGTCTGGTAGTCCTGTGCCTGCTCCCTGCACTCGCCCTGAAGAGCGTGTCACCAGTCCGGTGCAACCTGAGCTAGCCCCACGCATCAGGCCTCCAGTGCGCCTGCCCAGTCCGGTACGTCCTGTGCCTGCTCCCCGCACTCGCCCTGAAGTGCGTGTCACCAGTCCGGTGCCACCTGTACCGGCTCCACGCACTAGGCCTCCAGTGCGCATTCACTGTCCAGAGCTTCCGGCGACGTTTCCCAGTCCAGAGCTTCCAGCGACGTTTCCCAGTCCAGAGCTTCCGGCGACGGTTCCTAGTCCAGAGCTTCCGGCGATGGTTCCCAGTCCGGAACCTCCTGTGATGGTTCTCAGTCTGGAACCTCCTGCGACGGTTCCCAGTCCGGAACCTCCTGCGACGGTCCACAGTCCAGAACCTCCAACGATGGTCCACAGTCCGGAGAGTCCAGGTACGCCGTCCAGTCCCGCTCCAAGGCCGGAGCCTTCCGCTGCGCCGGTGCCCAGTCCAGGCACGGCGTCCAACCCAGCTCCATTGCCGGAGCCCTCCTTTGCGCCGATGCCCAGTCCAGGCACGGCATTCAGCCCGGCGCGATGGCCGGATCTGGGGTCTGGGCGGGGGCTACGACCCGCACCGGAGCCGCCACCAACACTAGTCACCGACACCGACACTAGAGCCTTTGGTTCTCCATGATGTTTAGGTCAGAGCGTGACTAGGGGGGTGTTCTAGTCATTTTTTTCTATGTTTTGGGATTGAGTATGATTCCCAATTAGAGGCAGCTGATTATTGTTGTCTCTAATTGGGGATCATACTTAAGGGTTCCCTGTTCTCACCTGCTTTGTGGGATATTGTTTTTTGAGAGAGTGCATGTGCACTTCAGTACTGCACGGTCGTTGTTTGTCTCTTGGTTTATTTTAAGTTTCACTAAAATAAAGATGTGGAACTTCAATCACGCTGCGCCTTGGTCCGTCTCTCCACACGATCGTGACACTGGATTTACAAATCTGGACAAAATAAAGAAATCCTCTCTTTTAGAAGAATGTATTTGAGCCTCAATTTCACTGTTCATTTTTTTTTTTAAAGAAACACGGTTAAAGAATATGTGGGATTGAACCTGCACTCTTTGGATCTGCAACCAGATCGTTAACCCTCTATAATCATCAGCATAACTGGACAACTTTTGTGTTGTGAGAACATTTGCCGCCACCTAACAAGTGTTCTGAGAACTTTCACAGAAACAATTTTGGTTAGCTGGGATTAAACAATACGTTTGTAACATGGAATCGCAATAAAATTGCAGTATCGAATATTAATACATATAGAATCTTGAGAATCATAATACATATCATATTCCCGCCTAAGTTTCATGATAATATCGTATCTTGAGGTCCCTGGCAATTCCCAGCCCTAATAGAAAGAGAGTTAGAGAGGCAATTTAACTAGGTTAAGCAGTAGGAGCAGTGAAGTGGGTCACAGGGCTTGTGTTGAGACTGGTGGAGGGGAGAGAAGAGGAAGCCACCTACAGGCAGGGTCGGCAGGGGCCTGGTATGAGGCGAGGGTTGGCGGTGGGCTGGTGTGAGGGGAGAGTAGGCCACCTACAGGCAGGGTCGGCAGGGGCCTGGTGTGAGGCGAGGGTTGGCGGGGGGCTGGTGTGAGGGGAGAGTTGGCAGTGGGCTGGTGTGAGGGGAGATATTTCCCTGCTAAATTAAGAGGAATGTCTTCCTATCAGCCTGAACCATTTGGCCGTGAAGAGCATTCTCTTGATTCCTAATCATGTTGAGTGTTTAAATATGCACTAGCACCATGATCAAAAAGCATCCATTCTCACTTAAAAGGGGTGCTTTTTACTAGTTTATCTCTTCTTCCTCTGCTTTAGTGTGATGGACGGTTGTCAATGGCCTGTCTTCTTCGTCAGTCCTAGTCGAGCGACACACGTCAATCAATAGGCATGAAAGTTCTATCGGCATTTTTGTCCAAATAGTTATTGACATATCCTTGTTCTCTACCTATACAGTACTCTAAATACTCCAATTCATGTAGTTATTGACATAGCCTTGTTCTCTACCTATACAGTACTCTAAATACTCCAATTCATGTAGTTATTGACATAGCCTTGTTGTCTACCTATACAGTACTCTAAATACTCCAATTCATGTTCTTAAGCTCAAAAGAATACAAGATAGAAATTGCTTACACCATTCAAACAAATGAGTGTTTAGAACATTAAAGACACATCTCAGAATCCTCTTTTTGCAGAAATAACCTTAGCAAGCTCTTAAAGAGTCAAAAAATGCCAATCCTCTATTGAATGAGATATAAATACTTGCTTCACAAAGACTGTTGACCAATCAGCATGAGGTTATAGCATTTCTGAAAAACATGTATGGTGGCCTGTGCGAAACCAATGCACGCACACATCACCGCTAAATATATACAGTTGAAGTCGGAAGTTAACATACACTTAGGTTGGAGTCATTAAAACTCATTTTCAACCACTCCACAGATTTCTTGTTAACAAACTATAGTTTTGAGAAGTCGGATAGGACATCTACTTTGTGCATGACACAAGTCATTTTTCCAACAATTGTTTACAGACAGATTATTTCACTTATAATTCACTGAATTACAATTCCAGTGGGTCAGAAGTTTACATACACTAAATTGACTGTGCCTTTAAACAGCTTAGAAAATTCCAGAAAATGATGTCATGGCTTTAGAAGCTTCTGATAGACTAATTGACATAATTTGAGTCAATTGGAGGTATATCTGAGGATGTATTTCAAGGCCTACCTTCAAACTCAGTGCCTCTTTCCTTGACATCATGGGAAAATCAAAAGAAATCAGCTAAGACCTCAGAATAAAAATTGTAGACCTCCACAAGTCTGGTTCATCCTTCAGGAGCAATTTCCAAATGCCTGAAGGTACCACGTTTATCTGTACAAACAATAGTACGCAAGTATAAACACCATGGCACCACGCAGCTGTCATACCGCTCAGGAAGGAGACGCGTTCTGTGTCTCCTAGAGATGAACGTACTTTGGTGCGAAAAGTGCAAATCAATCCCAGAACAACAGAAAAGGACCTTGTGATGATGCTGGAGGAAACAGTTACAAAAGTATCTATATCCACAATAAAACGAGTCCTATATCGACATAACCTGAAAGGCCGCTCAGCAAGGAAGAAGCCACTGCCCCAAAACCGCCATAAAAAAGCAAGACTACGGTTTGCAACTGCACATGGGGACAAAGATCGTACTTTTTGGAGAAATATCCTCTGGTCTGGTCTGATGAAACAAAAATAGAACTGTTTGGCCATAATGACCATCATTATGTTTGGAGGAAAAAGGGGGAGGCTTGCAAGCCAAAGAACACCATCCCAACCGTGAAGCACGGGGGTGGCAGCCTCATGTTGTGGGGGTGCTTTGCTGCAGGAGGGACTGGTGCACTTCACAAAATAAATGGCATCATGAGGGAGGAAAATGATGTGGATATATTGAAGCAATATCTCAAGACATCAGTCAGGAAGGTAAAGCTTGGTCGAAAATGGGTCTTCCAAATGGATAATGACCACAAGCATACTTCCAAAGTTGTGGCAAAATGGCTAAAGGACAACAAAGTCAAGGTATTGGGGCAGAACTGAAAAAGCATGTGCGAGCAAGGAGGCCTACAAACCTGACTTAGTTATACCAGCTCTGTCAGGAGGAATGAGCCAAAATTCACCCAACTTATTGTGGGAAGCTTGTGGAAGGCTACCCAAAACGTTTGACCCAAGTTAAACAATTTAAAGGCAATGCTACCAAATACTAATTGTGTGTATGTAAACTTCTGACCCACTGGGGATGTGATGAATGAAATAAAAGCTGAAATAAATCCTTCTCTCTACTATTATTCTGGCATTTCCCCTTCTTAAAATAAAGTGGTGTTCCTAACTGACCTAAAACAGGGACGTTTTACTAGGACTAAATGTCAGGAATTGTGAAAAACTGAGTTTAAATGTATTTGGCTAAGGTCTATGTAAACTTCCGACTTCAACTGTACATGTAATACTAATAGTGAGCACTCAAGCAAACATTTCCCTGTAGGATACAAATGGAGAAGGGGAGGGGTGTGTTTCTTACCCCTGCATTAGAGGGAAAACCTAAGCCCCTAGTGATGGACACTGATTGTGTGGCATTATGGTCACAAACACAGACATTCAGTGATACAGTGCACGCCTGGCACACACACACATCCTTGATTATAATGTTTTGGTTGAGCAGATGGCATGCAGGGTTGCTTGTTAGTGTCTCCCATAGTGAAATTACCATAGTCACTCTCTCCCTCCCTTCACACAATACATAGATGGTCCAGTCCAGTCCTGACTCCACAGGTCATCAATAACCTTCACTGACCACACACTGGCCTTCACTCATTCCCTCATTCCCTCACTCCCTTACTCCCTTACTCCCCCCCGCACACACACACACACACACACACACACACACACACACACACACACACACACACACACACACACACACACACACACACACACACACACACACACACACACACACACACACACACAAAGACAACATACACACAACATTAACACACACATTGCAATAGTCTGTTCTTATACAGGCAATGAAGACTTGGATCGATACCATCACATCTAATTTACTCTCCAATTTCACCTGGAGAAAGGCCTTTCAATTACACACCATGCACTCTCTCACAGATTGACAGATTAATCCATGTAATCTCAGCAGAAAAAGAAACGTCCCTTTTTCAGGACCCTGTCTTTCAAAGATAATTCGTAAAAATCAAAATAACATCACAGATCTTCATTGTAAAGGGTTTAAACACTATTTCCCATGTTTGTTCAATGAACCATAAACAATTAATGAACATGCACCTGTGGAACGGTCGTTAAGACAGTAACAGCTTACAGATGGTAGGCAATTCAGGTCACAGTTATGAAAACTTAGGACACTAAAGAGGCCTTTAAACTGACTCTGACAAACACCAAAAGAAAGATTCCCAGGGTCCCTGCTCATCTGCGTGAACGTAATTTAGGCATGCTGCAAGGAGGCATGAGGACTGCAGATGTGGCCAGGGCAATAAATTGCAATGTCCGTACTGTGAGACGCCTAAGACAGCGCTACAGGGAGACAGGACGGACAGACCACGTGTAACAACACCTGCACAGGATCGGTACATCCGAACATCACACCTGCGGGACAGGTACAGGATGGCAACAGGAACTGCCCGAGTTACACCAGGAACGCACAATCCCTCCATCAGTGCTCAGACTGTCCGCAATAGGCTGAGAGAGGCTGGACTGAGGGCTTGTAGGCCTGTTGTAAGGCAGGTCCTCACCAGACATCACCGGCAACAACGTCACCTATGGGTACAAACCCACCGTCGCTGGACCAGACAGGACTGGCAAAAAGTGCTCTTCACTGACGAGTCGTGGTTTTGTCTCACCAGGGGTGATGGTCGGATTCGCGTTTATCATCGAAGGAATGAGTGTTACACCGAGGACTGTACTCTGGAGCGGGATTTGGAGGTGGAGGGTCCGTCATGGTCTAGGACGGTGTGTCACAGAATCATCGGACTGAGCTTGTTATCATTGCAGGTAATCTCAACGCTGTGCGTTACAGGGAAGACCTCCTCCTCCCTCATGTGGTACCCTTCCTGCAGGCTCATCCTGACATGACCCTCCAGCATGACAATGCCACCAGCCATACTGCTCGTTCTGTGCGTGATTTCCTGCAAGACAGGAATGTCAGTGTTTTGCCATGGCCAGCGAAGAGCCCGGATCTCAATCCCATTGAGCACCTCTGGGACCTGTTGGATCGGAGGGTGAGGGCTAGGGCCATTCCCCCCAGAAATGTCCAGGAACTTGCAGGTGCCTTGGTGGAAGAGTGGGGTAACATCTCACAGCAAATCTGGAAAATCTGGTGCAGTCCACGAGGAGGAGATGCACTGCAATACTTAATGCAGCTGGTGGCCACACCAGATACTGACTGTTACTTTTGATTTTGACCCCCCCCCTTTTTGTTCAGGGACACATTAGTCCATTTCGGTTAGTCAAATGTCTGTGGAACTTGTTCAGTTTATGTCCCAGTTGTTGAATCTTGTTATGTTCATACAAATAAGTTTGCTGAAAATAAATGCAGTTGACAGTGAGAGGTGTCTTTTTTTGCTGGGTTTATATCATGCAGATGATATAGTATGCAGATACTTACATTATTCACACATTAAACACAATAATGAATATTCATACACAGACTCATGTAGAGACCATAGAGATAGATAGAGATTACTGTTTGGAAAATAACCTGTTTTTGCATGGACATTGCCATTGAGGACTTCCAATGGGTTATATCCAGGTCATCAGGAGGGATCAACCAATGAATTATACTTGTGAGAAAACATTCCATAACTGCAGGTGGTAGTAAACCACCAACCTTTATTCCTGTTCAAACAACACACTCCAGGTAGCAGTATGCACCCTTTCAGATTGTTTATCAACTCATAAACTTAGTAGAAGAAGAACATTCACTACTTAAAAATGGAGATGGCCTCAATGGCGCTGCTCACACACACCATGATGGGACAGATACAAAGATGTGTGATCTAACAAAGTTTATGGTAGAGCTACACAGGACAAGAGATAACCCTAACACATACAGTATGCCCATTTCTTTCGCTCCAGGAGATCACACAGCCCATTCCAAGGGGACAATGTGTGTCATCTCAGTAGCGGACAAATAATGAACGAGCTAGCGTCTAAATAAATAATAATGTTTGAGTTTAATTATTTGCCATTTCTCTCGCATCTTTGGTGTCTGAAGGGCTTGTAGAAAAATAGAGAGAAAGAGAGGGAGAGAAGGGGAGAGAGAGAGAGAGAGATACTATATTGCATCATAGCCTGAGGGGAGGCGAGAGTGAAAGCCAGCTGAAATCCTGGTGCTCCACCAAATGAAGCCATTTATAGTGGGAGATGGGTTTGGCGATGTGATGGAGGGGGAAGGGAGAAGGATGGAGGGATTAGAGGAATAGATTTATGACCATGTGTCTGGGGTTCATAGTGCGCTCTGGCATTGGGAACACGCAGCTCATACATGGAGCTGCAAGGTGCCCTTCACACACATGTCATCATGCGACAAAATCTGGAGGAACTGCCGCATTCCCTCTCTCTTTTACCCTCCCTCTGCTTTCCCTCCCTCCTTCCCGGTCTCCTACTCCCTCTCTCCCACTGTCTTGCTTTGTGCCCTTCTTTTTTCTATTGCCTAGTGTACTGTACTATACTGTACCATACTGTACTGTAGTGTACTATACTGTACTGTACTATACTATACTGTACTATACTGTACTCCACAAAAGGGTCACTATAGAGCTCTCTCTCTCTCTCTCTCTATCCATTCCATTTTATCTCTCCCCTTCTTTTCTACTGGAACCACACTGCATACAAGCTACATTACAGTGTTTGTTTCCGTTCCACAAGTGAGTCAGCTAGGGAGCATATTGCACAGTCTTCTGTTCAGAACTTCATGGAACATCTTAGTCATTTACAGATGTTTTCTAATCCCATGTATCAAAATCACTGCGCTATGACGTGACTGGTTTACTCACAGCGCTAATTATCTCTATGGGTAAAAACACTTCATTCATTTATTCATTCAGCAAGCAAGAAAGAAATAGACTCCTGATGAATAAAGATGTACAGGTTACATACATATTATATTCATATCTCCCTCTCTCTCTCTCTCTCTCTCTTCCACTTTCTTTCTTTCTTTTCTCTCTCTGTATGTCTCAGATAACAGTTTTTCGGATGGGGTCTGAGGGACACCAGGACATTGACTTGGCCATTCTCACTGCTCTGCTTAAAGGTAATTGTCTGCGTGCGTGTGCATGTGAATGCGTGTGCATGTGAATGTGTTCGTATTCCATGAGTTCCCTTCAGTGGTACCCTTAGGGAATTCTCTCTGTTTATCTGTGTATCCTGGGATGTTAAAAGGAGGATAGGATATAATTTCAGAAAGCTTTCCTCCTGCTGAAGCCCCAGTTACAGTTTAATCTACCAAAGCATATCTCCATGGTCCTTTACAAGGTCCTTTGCAAGGCACAAGGAGGAGATAACCCACACTAGAATACACGAACACAAACACAGGTAACACACACTATGATACACAAACACCACACAGAAAACACACTACAATCTAAGAAAAATGGGTTCCAAAGGGTTTTTTCAGCTGTCCCCATAGGAGAACCCTTTTTGGTTCCATGTAGAACTCTTTTGGGTTCCACGTAGAACCTTCTGTGGAAATTGTTCGACATTGAACCCAAAAGGGTTCTACCTGGAACCGAAAGGGTTCTACCTGGAACCAAAAATGATTCTTTAAAGGGTTCAACTATGGGGACAGCCAAAGAACCCTTTTAGGTTCTAGATAGCACCTTTTTTTCTAAGAGTTTAGGATACACAAACACAGTTTCTTGTTCTTAGCTCAGGACTATCTTTCAATAGTGGAGGTGCATAAAAATGGTGGCCCCTATGCACTTACCACAAATTCCTTGTTTTCTTCACCATATTGTACATTGCTCTCCGTTACTATGTTTTAATTCAACCGAAGAGGTAGATTGTGCAGATTTTTTGGCACATTGAAACATATGACACGCCGTAGTTTAAAAACTCAGGGGATAGTGCTAAAACAATGACGTTATATCTACATTTTGCCATCTTTAAACTTTTGCCGTTGCCCAAATCCAGTTTGAAAACACTCCAACTAGAACCATTTCAACAATACAGCAATTTTAGGAAATAGTTTTTTACAGTGATTTTCCATACATGCACACTGTATAAACAGAGGCCCCTTAAGTCAGACAGTTGGCTTTAGAAGGTAATGAAACAAAAGCCTCATGTCTCCTACACGCTGCCAAGAAATATTGCATTTTTGGCAGCCTGTAAGAGATATGATTTACTCTATGCATCTATCTCACTCACACTCATTCTTTTTTTGCATCTTCTGTTCATATCTCTCTGTCCATCTCCCTCTCTGTGAGTGATCTCTCTATCTGACATGGACTGTCACAAGCATGACCAGTAGAGTACAGACTTCATTATGCATATTGTGTCTTTTTAGAACGAGAGTGAAAGAAAGATTGTGTGAGAGATAGTGACACAGGGGAACAGAGAGGGAGAGAGAGGGAAAGAGAGAGAGTAACTGATGAACTATATTGGAAGGAGTCCATAAACTCCAGCGACTACAGAACTGTGGAGAGCTAAGGGTTATTTAAGTGATAAACGCGAGCAGTCCCTTTTAAAAAGACGTATTTATTCAACTCTGATTACACTACTCTGCATCTCATTGCCAAGCTCTGTTAAAGGATCTCATTACCAAGCTCTGTTAAAGCATCTCATTACCAAGCTCTTTTAAAGCATCTCATTACCAAGCTCTGTTAAAGCATCTCATTACCAAGCTCTGTTAAAGCATCTCATTACCAAGCTCTTTTAAAGCATCTCATTACCAAGCTGTTAAAGCATCTCATTACCAAGCTCTGTTAAAGCATCTCATTACCAAGCTCTGTTAAAGCATCTCATTACCAAGCTCTGTTAAAGCATCTCATTACCAAGCTCTGTTAAAGCATCTCATTACCAAGCTGTTAAAGCATCTCATTACCAAGCTCTGTTAAAGCATCTCATTACCAAGCTCTGTTAAAGCATCTCATTACCAAGCTCTGTTAAAGCATCTCATTTCCAAGCTCTGTTAAAGCATCTCATTTCCAAGCTCTGTTAAAGCATCTCATTTCCAAGCTCTGTTAAAGAATCTCATTACCAAGCTCTTTTAAAGCATCTCATTACCAAGCTCTGTTAAAGCATCTCATTACCAAGCTCTGTTAAAGCATCTCATTACCAAGCTCTTTTAAAGCATCTCATTATCAAGCTCTGTTAAAGCATCTCATTTCCAAGCTCTGTTAAAGCATCTCATTACCAAGCTCTGTTAAAGCATCTCATTACCAAGCTCTTTTAAAGCATCTCATTATCAAGCTCTGTTAAGCATCTCAACCACTAGGGGCGGCAGGTAGCCTAGTGGTTAGAGTGTTGGACTAGTAACTGAAACGTTGCAAGATTAAATCCCCGAGCTGACAAGGTGAAAATCTGTTGTTCTGCCCCTGAACAAGGCAGTTAACCCACTGTTCCTAGATCGTCATTGAAAATAAGAATTTCTTCTTAACTGACTTGCCTAGTTAAATAAAGGTAAAATTACCAAGCTCTGTTAAAGCATCTCATTTCCAAGCTCTGTTAAAGCTCCCATTCTTAAGCCTGCGCAATATCTCAGCTGGCCAACTGAGTCTGTGAGTCTGCCGAGTAGAACTGTCAGTCATCATAAAAGGTGTGCAGACTCAACCTTTCCTCCCGTCAGCGTTTGAGTTTTCAAACTACTGGTTAAAGTGCTTTTTGCAAAACAATTTATCACGCCACAGTCCACTTGACAAATATCCTTTCTCAAAAAGAAAGTAAGTGGTAGGTGTCGGAGGACAAGAACAACTACATTCAGCTGTACTTTAAGAACAACCGCACAAATACAGCAATCTGCTTTTTGCTTGCTAAACAATGATGTTCTGCCCTTCCAATAAAAAATAAGTGAATACCACCATCCACCTACAGCAAGAGAAGTAAATCTATGAGTTTGAGATTGTAGTCAGCGACTTCAGACTGACTAATCTAAAAATCACCTTGCATCCTAAAAAACAACAATATGTAGATCAAGTGAAAACAAGTGATGCCCTCTGTTCTTCCCCCTAGGAGCCAACGCATCGGCTCCTGACCAGCTCAGTCTGGCCCTGGCCTGGAACCGAGTGGACATCGCCCGCAGTCAGATCTTCATCTACGGACAACAGTGGCCTGTAAGACTCAGCCTCACTTCCTGCTTTACAGTATAGACTACAGCACTGTGCAATGGATCATGAAGTTATTGTACTTAGAGTATAGGGAGTGTTTAGTTCTATATTACCCACAGCAGTGGCCTGAAAGATCCAGCCTATAACTTATTACTTCCTTGTTTACAATATAGACTACAGACAGCACTCTCCAAGTGAAAATGTGAAGTATCCTCTATCCATCAGGATTTAGGTTGCATTTCTCGATGGTTAACCCTGAGTTGACTTACTGACTGTGCCTTCCCTGTGTGTACGGTAGGTGGGTTCTCTGGAGCAGTCCATGCTGGATGCCCTGGTGCTGGACAGAGTGGACTTCGTCAAGCTGCTGATCGAGAACGGAGTGAGCATGCATCGCTTCCTCACCCTCTCCAGACTGGAGGAGCTCTACAACACGGTACTACACTGCACGGCGGACAGCGCTGAACTTTCTGTATTTCAATCCAGTGTTTTTGTAACTGCTCCAACCCCTGGTGTATGTAGAACACAAGTTGTATATCACTATTACTTTTATACTCTCTCCTGGTGAGTCTGTTAGAATAATGAAATGGTAACTCTGCACTGTATCCCTCCTATGTATTCATTCCTAAAGCCTTTATAACAGCTACATAAGACAATGTAGCATCTGTCGTAGGCAGTTATTATCAACAATGACATAACACTATACCTACAGTGTGGTACTTTATTCAAGTGAGCCATCTGTCATAGCTCTACAACGTGCTGGAGGCCGTGGCTGTGGACTAAACTCTGCTTCTGTTTGCTTTGTCAGAGGCATGGACCATCCAACACTCTATACCACCTGGTCAGAGACGTCAAAAAGGTACGCTTATCGTGTACAGTAAGTGTGTGTGACTGCGTAGGCGTTTGTGGGAATGTTTGCTTGTGTGTGAATGCAAGTCCAGCAAATGTCTTATTTGTCTAGACTTGTCTTGCTTTTGTTTGCAGAGTGTGTGTAGCTCTGTAGATCGCTATTGTTGCTAACGGCGCATCTAGGAGACGGCTTTTCTCCTTTTCAGCTGGGGTTACAGCAGTGGCTGCGTTTAGCTGTCTCTGTATTGTGTCTGTCTCTACCAGTGGAGGCTGGTGGGAGGAGCTATAGATGGACTGGCTCATTGTAATGTCTGGAATGGAATTAATGTAATGGAGTCAAATGTGGTTTTCAGATGTTTGGTGTGTTTGATAACGTTCCATTTATGACCATTCCAGCCATTACAATGCCTGTCCTCCTTTAGCTCCTCCCACCAGCCTTCACTGGTCTCTACCCCTCCATCGCTCTTTCTTTTGCTCTGTACACACTCACTCCCATACAAATCCAATCCAGTATTACTCCATTTGGGTCCAATGTGTATTATGTATCCACATGCACACTAACCATGCATTGTTCAAACGTATAGTAGTCTTGCATCTCTGACATTAAACCAGGGGAAAAGCACTCCTGAAAGCAAATGTCCACAGTATTTCAGACTACTTCCAATTGTAGCTGTCACAGTTCACTTAGCCTTGACACAATTATTTAAAATATGCTACCGTTATGTATTGCTATCTCTCTGCAATTGACACCAAATTGGGTGTCTCGTTGAGGAGTGAGTGTGTACAACATGCCATTCATTATGGAGAGTCAGTCTGAGATTAGACTGTTGACTGTATATGAGACATGACTTTTTCTACTACTCTCTGCCTGTGTCTGTCTTGCTTGTGCCTTAGCCCTCAAATACTGATACCTCATTCTATTCTATAATATACAAAAGCCACTAATATTTTACAATAACTTTCATGAACAAGCCTTTATGCTTGTAATTGCTTGCGTTATAAAGGTTATACATGTTTATGATTTGTAAGGCTAATAATACTAATGGCTTATAAATGCATATAAATGTGTATAATGTTTACAAATAGTGGACTGCTATTAATAGTTTATAAACATTTTATACATTTTATGTCATACAAATTATGACAATGTTACCCAAAATCCTTTAGATAATTCTATGACAGAACTACAGTACCATGTAACAAAACAATTGTACAAAAATGTTCTTCCTTAACTTGAGATGATGACCCATTACGCTCTTGATCTTCCTCTAGTGAAAGCTCAAAGAAGGTCATAGGTCAGCAGCATCTGTATTTAGTTCTGATGAATAGAATCATAGTTGATTACAGTAACATGTGCTCCTATGGGAGAGCTGTAGAGGTTAAAGGAAGTCATGGTGTTATCATCCCTCATTTAAAAGTTCCCATAACCCCCTTAGCGCTGTAGGCAGGGTGAGGACCGTACAGGCACTTCGGAGGATTGGACTAATGAGTCTTGTGCACACACACATGCTCAACACACATAACCAAGCAACACGCACACACACGCACGCACGCATACACACACACACACACACACACCAATAAATGGATATTGGAATATACAGTATCAATCAAAAGTTCGGACACACCTACTCATTCAAGGGTTTTTCTTTATTTTTTACTATTTTCTACATTGTAGAATAATAGTGAAGACATCAAAACTATGAAATAACACATATGGAATCATGTAGTAACCAAAAAAGTTTGAAACAAATGAAAATATATTTTATATTTGAGATTCTTCAAAGTAGACACCCTTTGCCTTGATGACAGATTTGCACACAGCTGGCATTCTCTCAGCCAGCTTCACCTGGAATGCTTTTCCAACAGTCTTGAAGGAGTTCCCACATATCCTGAGCACTTGTTGGCTGCTTTTCCTTCACTCTGCGGTCCAACTCATCTCAAACCATCTCAATTGGGTTGAGGTCAGGTGATTGTGGAGGCCAGGCAATCTGATGCAGTACTCCATCACTCTCCTTCTTGGTGAAATAGCCCTTACACAGCGCGGAGGTGAGTTTCGGATCATTGTCCTTTTGAAAAACAAATGATAGTCCCCCAAAGCACAAACCAGATGGGATGGCGTATCGCTGCAGAATGCTGTGGTAGCCATGCTGGTTAAGTGTGCCTTGAATTCTAAATAAATCACAGACATCGTCACCAGCAAAGCCCCTCCACACCATTACACCTCCTCCTCCATGCTTCACGGTGGGAACCACACATGCGGAGATCATCCATTCACCTACTCTGCGTCTCACAAAGACATGGCGGTTGGAACCAAAAATCTCAAGTTTGGACTCATCAGACCACAGATTTCTAATGTCCATTGCTCATGTTTCTTGGTCCAAGCATGTCTCTTCTTCTTATTGATGTCCTTTAGTAGTGTTTTTATTTTGCAGCAATTCGACCATGAAGGCCTTATTCAAGCAGTCTCCTCTGAACAGTTGATGTTGAGATGTGTCTGTTACTTGAACTCTGTGAAGTATTTATTTGGCCTATAATTTCTGAGGCTGGTAACTCTAATGAACTTATCCTCTGCAGCAGAGGTAACTGTGGGTCTTACTTTCCTGTGGCGGCCCTCATGAGAGCCAGTTTCATCATAGCGCTTGATGATTTTTGCGACTGCACTTGAAGAAACTTTCAAAGTTCTTGACATTTTGCAGATTGATGGACCTTAATATCTTAAAGTAATGATGGACTGTCAATTCTCTTTGCTTATTTGAGCTGTTCTTGCCATAATATGGACTTGATCTTTTACCAAATAGGGCTATCTTTTGTATACCACTCCTACCTTGTCACAACACAAGAGATTGGCTCAAACGCAATAGAAGGAAAGAAATTCCACAAATTAACTTTTAACAAGGCACACCTGTTATTTGAAATGCATTCCAGGTGACTACCTCATGAAGCTGGTTGAGAGAATGCCAAGAGTGTACAAAGGTGTCATCAAGGCAAAGGGTGGCTACTTTGAAGAATCTCAAATATTATTATTTTTTTTTAATTACACTTTTTTTGTTAATAGATGATTCCATATGTGTTATTTCATAGTTTTGATGTCTTCACTATTATTCTACAATGTAGAAAATAGTAAAAAAATAAAGAAAAACCCTGGAATGAGTAGGTGTGTCCATGCTTTTGACTGGTACTGTATATACTATGTATTAATTATTTATATTTTATCAAATTAAAACGTATGTTAAAGCTCACACACACATATTTAACCATAGAGCATGGCGGTTTAGGCTTTTGCCCAATATCTGTGTTTTTATTCTCTTCCTCTTGTCTTGCTGTGTGAAGGTGTGGTATTGAGTGTGTGGAATTGGTGTGCAGTATAGTAGGATGCATTGCTTTAACCAGGATGGCCCAAACATTCTGTCCTCTTCCCCTGTTCTCTCTCTGGAGGAAATCTTAGACTATCTTTGGCTATGTCATGATTCTCCACACATTATGGATTTAAAAGCATTGAATTGGTGTAAGCATCGGATGAAGGTACACCATCGTTAAGTCCATGAGAGGGAGTGTGCAACTGCTATTGGCTTTAGTGTGTAACTTTGGCCCCTGAACTCTAACCCTTGGATCCTCTGGTGCTGGAATAAGTGAACGTGACATGACTTGGAGTGATGAAACTAGCTGACATCTCTTGGCTTACTGCATGACTGCAGTTGTGTACAGGCTTTCGTACCTAGCATCATAAAAGCAAGTTGAGGTGTTTCAGCATTTTACAATAAAAGTTAATCAGTTAGTTGACATACATAGCATGGTTCCAAATAAAATATATAACATTTTACTTGTTAAACAAAATCTCTTTCCCTGAGTAACTGTATTAGTATAAAATAATATTATATATTGTTTGTTGTTGCATACAATATAGTTCATAAAGTAATGTTTGCTCATCTTTATCAAGGGTGTCAATCATTTCGGACCCACTGTACAATGGCCCCAATGCAAACAATTGAAGATAAAGGAGAAGGGTACTGCAAGTTCTATCATAATAATTATGCTGTATTGGAGGTGTTAACCTTGTTAAAACTGACACACCCAGGTTGGCATTTTGTGATAAAACCACACCTGCCTATAAAATGCAGAGTTAAACATTCTGAGTGAACCTGTAGTGTGCTTTTCCTTTATCTGCAATTGATTGACTTGGGGGCCTATACTTAATCAATATGAGTGCCGCTACTGTGTACAACCGTATGAGCGTGTAAGCAGACACGGTAAACTTAAACACGGTAAATTTGTTTTCGTTCAACTACTTTAGGTGTGTTTGACTGAGCTTGTTTGGTGCAATGGAACCAATACAATAGGGCAAACCCTGCCCATATGGAATTTCAGACATGCTTGATTTTACTCTCAAAATATTTGACAGGAAATAAATACTATTTGTATTCTGGTCTCGGCATCATAAGACTGTGTAAGTGCACCTCCAGAACCCCAGAGTGATGGTGAGGTCAGCTCACTCATTGTAGGGATAGTTTGTTTGAAGGGAACAGCAGGGCGGTACTCTGACATGGTAATAGATGTAGCCAATAATGTAGCCAACATGGGATACAGTATGTTCACCCAGCTAGGTTTAGAACGTTCTATGTAGAGGGCGGGGAACGGTATAGTGCTGCGTTTAATTGGAACTTGTGTGAAAAAACACAAGCGCATCCTGCTTTGGAGTTCTCCCACTTCAAAGGGTTGCCTCTGAGCTTTGGCTGGATAACTGAGGCTTTACTGGGATAACAGAAACAAAATAGAGTACGTTTTGATGGGGCATATAGGAAGCTTCCCACTAAAGTAACCAGGGGCAGTGGATGAGATGGCTTTAAAGCATCCGTAGATGTATGATAATTGGCCCAGCTCTAAGGAGCAGCGGGAGCCCAGCCTCCCTATCCCCCCCCCCCCCCCAACAACGGCCTCCACTGGTTTGGACCTAATGGCCTCCTGGTAATTATAGTCAGCTCATAGAGCTCTGCTTTCTAGCTGAAGTGGATGATGAAGGCCTATTTCTATCAAGAAACGTCTCTCATTTGTTCTCCTTTTATCCTCATATTCAGACTTCTGGTTGTCTCTCTCTTCCAGCACTGAACCCCTGATAAGATCTAGTCATATATTACATATGCAAATTAGTACATAGCAATCAGACAAATTAAGTAAGCATTGATCTGATTTTTAGATTTTTCCATTTCCTCAAGATTTGTCTTTTTCCATCTTCTCCTTAACCTTTTCCCTATTTTCATGGTCTCCCTCTTCCTCCACCTCCTTGACTCCTCCACCCCTCTCCTCTCAGAGTACAGTATACTGATGTCGATCTCAGTGCTGTTGAAATAAGCTAAGTTAAACTGAGCTAAGTTAAGATAAATTAAGCTAAGCTAAACTGCTAAATTAAGCTAAGCTAACTTCATTTAAATTAAGTTAAGGTCATTTAAATTAGGTTAGGTTATAAACTCTGTGATCTTATCTGGGGGTCTGTGTCTCCCATCTCTCCTTGGCCTTGTGCTGTATACTCACTGACCTTGTGTGCTCTTTCCAAGCAAGAATATCCAGGGTTCAGTTGGATCTACTTCAAGGTGAATCAACTAATCACGTATTCTTTTTAGCACAAAACAAATGTGTGTGGATGTGTGACGTGAAGTGTGTATGATTTGTGTGGGGTGTTTTCTCTTCCTTTCACCTTCTTATGCTCAACTGTCGTGGGAGTGTGCGGCGTTGTCTCACCAATTTCTCGGTCCCCAGGGTAACCTCCCACCAGATTACCGCATTAGTCTCATTGACATTGGATTGGTCATCGAGTACTTGATGGGCGGAGCTTACCGATGCAACTACACCAGGAAGAGGTTTAGAACGCTGTATCATAACCTCTTTGGACCCAAACGAGTGAGTGGCGGACCAGCTTTACACTTTCCTATTCTGCAAATGAAACAGTGCCTTCAGAAAGTATTCACACCCCTATACTTTTTCCACATGTAGTTGTGCTACAGCCTGAGTTTAAAAGTTATTAAATGAAGATTATTTTGTCACTGGCCTACAACCCATGTTGTTAAAGTGGAATTCATTAAAATAATAGATAATGAAAAGCTAAAATGTCTTGAGTCAGCAGAGTTAAAGATAAGATAAAAAATGTAAGAAAAAATAGAAATAGTAACACAAGGAATAAATAAACAGTGCATAACGAATAAAAATAACAATTAAAAATAACATGGCTATATACAGGAATTAGAAAATATCATGGCTATATACAGAGAATACCAGTACCAAGTCGATGTGCAGGTGTACGAGGTAATTGAGGTACCTATGTACTGTACATATAGGTAGGGGTAAAGTGACTAGGCAACCGGATAGATAATAGACAGTAGCAGCAGCGTATGTCATGAGTGTGAATGTGTGTGTGTGTAGGTAGAGTCCAGTGTGTGTGCATGGAGTCAATGCAAGGGAGTTAGTGCAAAAAAGGGTCAATGCAGGTAGTCCAGGTAGCCATTTGATTAGCTATTTATGTCCTGAATACCAAGCGTTATGTTTGGGGCCAATAATCCAACACAGCACATCACTGAGTACCACTCTTCATATTTTCAAGCATGGTGGTGGCTGCATCATGTTATGGGTATGACTGTCATTGGCAAGGACTAGGGAGTTTTTTATGATAAAAAGAAACGGAATTGAGCTAAGCACAGGCAAAATCCTGGAGGAAAACCTGGTCCAGTCTTCTTTCTAACAGACACTGGGAGAAAAAAATAAATCTTTCAGCAGGACAATAACCTAAAACACAAGGCCAAATATACACTGGAGTTGCTTACCAATACAACACTGAATGCTCCTGAGTGGCCTAGTTACAGTTTTGACTTAAATCGTCTTGAAAATCTATGGCGAGACCTAAAATGTCTGTCTAGCAATCATCAACAACCAATTTAAAGAATAGCGTGCAATTATTGTTCAATCCAGGTGTGCAAAGCTCTTAGAGACTTACCCAGAAAGACACATTTGTAAATGCTGCCAAAGGGGATTCTAACATGTATTGACTCAGGAGGTCGAATACTTATCTAATCAAGACATATTAGTGTTTTATTTTTCATATATTTTTTCTTCCACTTTGACATTACAGAGTATTTTGTGTAAATCGTTGACAAAAAAATCACAATGAAATCCATTTTAATCCCATTTTTTCTAACACAACAAAATGTGGAAAAAGTAAAGGGGAGTGAATACTTTTTGAAGGCACAGTATGTGCATATATGTCAATGACTGTATACATAGTAAGTGGACAAAGCCATCGATCACGTGACACCATTCATTCCTATGTGGGGACTCAATAGCGCATTGAAGCCAAATGAAGTTGGTTAAGATAACGTCTCATGGAGACATAGCATACACAGTTTGACCTACTCCAGGAAGTGACCTTGCAGGCTAGCTCAGTGCTGCTCCCTCTCATTGACTAACTTAAGTTGAAGTACTGCAAGGTGCCATTAGCAACTCAATTATCCTTATCACCTCTTCTGTGTGTGATTGTAAAATAACCGGTTAAAGGACATACATCTGGTGTATTGGAAGCAATTATTGGCATCATGATTGTCTTCAAAAAATAATAATATTTACACAAAGTTTGACCACGAAGATGAAACTATAAGATGAAACTATAATTGAGGACCCTGTTTTCTGCTAACAATGTCTGCAGTACCGCAGTCGGTGAGTGGGGGCAGTTGTTGTCCCCGATGTTTACATGTCTACTTGTCTCTGTGGGCTCAGTTTAATCAAACCTGCATTGCGGTATTTATGCAGTAGCTCTTTTTCCCATGTTCAAATAAACTAATTGACTGGTCTTAGGTACTATATACAAACCTACAACTACTAACCTGGTGGACTCACCTCAGGTATGCTTTCAGTTTTCAGAAGAAGAAGAGAAGCATGTGTCCATGTGGGATGACGTTTGTAAAGAAATGCACTGTGTTGATATTGCTATGGCAGGTTTAATTCCAGCCCATGTGTCTGTGTCTTTGTGTATGTGTGATGGATATGAGGCTGAACTGAATGTTTGTGTGTGTGAGCTGTGAAGGTATGATACGCAATGTGTGGGATTAGGTTTTGACTAACGGTAGTGGGTTGTGTGGTGCTTTTTGTCAGTTTATTCGGGGCTGAATGCAGGTGATGGGATGGTTTGTTGTCTGTTCAGACTGAACAGTTAAAGAAGGTACTGCTGTGTTGACAGGTGCTCTGTAGTAACAGTAACACAAACTGACTAGCCAACTGAAAGCCAACCCGAGCCTCACTTTTGGAGTGATGGAAATTTGGTACTTAATTAACCTGTTTTTTGTGTGATCAAAGGTTCTGTAAATGAATATGAATAAATATGCAGTCCCTCTGAATGCAGGATGTACATGCATGTCACTCTAACTCAAACCTGCACTAGGGATACGGCCTCATTTTCTCCCTCTGCGTGCAACTCTCACACACTACTAGTAGAAAGCAGTGCTGAACTGCACTACATTACACTGTTAGGAACAATGGCTGTGAGATAGAAAGGAGATATTTTATTGTTGATTGTGCTGTTTCAAGGCCTCCTTCAAGACAAGGCTCCTTAAAGAACAGTGAAGCAGTCCACAATAGAAGGACTATTGTGTAGAGCAGGATTTTCCAACCCTGTTCCTGGAGAGCTACCGTCCTATAGGTTTTCACTCCGACCCTGTTCCTGGAGAGCTACCGTCCTATAGGTTTTCACTCCGACCCTGTTCCCGGAGAGCTACCGTCCTATAGGTTTTCACTCCAACCCTGTTCCCGGAGAGCTACCATCCTATAGGTTTTCACTCCGACCCTGTTCCTGGAGAGCTACCGTCCTATAGGTTTTCACTCCGACCCTGTTCCTGGAGAGCTACTGTACCGTCCTATAGGTTTTCACTCCAACCCTGTTCCTGGAGAGCTACCATCCTATAGGTTTTCACTCCAACCCTGTTCCCGGAGAGCTACCATCCTATAGGTTTTCACTCCGACCCTGTTCCTGGAGAGCTACCGTCCTATAGGTTTTCACTCCAACCCTGTTCCTGGAGAGCTACCGTCCTATAGGTTTTCACTCCATCCCCAGTCTAGCGCACCTGATTCACATAATTAGCTGGTTGATAAACTGAATCAGGTCAGTTAAAACTGGGGTTAGAGCGAAAACGAACAGGAGGGTAGCTCTCCAGGAATAGGGTTGGAGAGCCCTGGTGTAGAGCAATGTCTATTCCAGCTGTGTGTGTGTGTGTGTGTGTGTGTGTGTGTGTGTGTGTGTGTGTGTGTGTGTGTGTGTGTGTGTGTGTGTGTGTGTGTGTGTGTGTGTGTGTGTGTGTGTGTGTGTGTGTGTGTGTGTGTGTGCGTGCGTGCGTGCGATAGAGTAAAAAGAGATGGCAAAAGTGAAGGATAGAAAAAGAGAGACAGAGGATGCAATAAGAAAAGGTAGCCATCTAACTTATCTTTGATCTGTTTTGAAAAGATTTGGGCACACTCACAGTCTCATGTTAGATAAAACAGCAGTGGGAAAGCTGGCACGCACACACACAAACACAGACACACACAGTGGTAGGAACACAGCCCTGAAATAGATGCAGACATCAACATCCCCACAGGAGGCCTGAGTTATTTTACCAGCAGTTGGAGAAGTAGATCACATGATGGCTGATAAATACATAATTCATACACAGCCTGCTTTAATACGCCTTAGAGGGCCTGCCGCTGCATGGAGCTCCACTTAGCCAGCCTCGCCCTCACACACACAAACACACACAGGTGAAAGAGAGCAGGTTACAGTAACAGGTTACTAGAAATGCAACATGTAAATGTTGGTCCCATGTTTCATGAGCTGAAATAAAAACACATCCCCAAAATGTATTCACAAAAAGCAGATTTTTTCTCCAATATTGTGCACACGTGTTTACATCCCTGTTAGTGAGCATTTGTCCTTTGCCAAGATAGTCCATCCACCTGACAGGTGTGGCATATCAAGAAGCTGATTAAACATTATGATCATTACACAGGTGCACCTTGTGCTGAGGACAATTAAAGGTCACTTTAAAATGTGCAGTTTAGTCATACAACACCATTCCACAGATTTCTCAAGTTTTAAGGGAATGTTAATTTCTCTACCATTAGCTGCCTCCGATGTTGTTTTAGAGAAATTGGAAGTACGTCCAACCAGCCTTACAACCACAGACCACCTGTAACCACGCCAGCCCAGGACCTCCACATCTGGATTCTTCACCTGTGGGATCGTCTGAAGGGGGGTGCACTGAGGAGTATTTCTGTCTGTAATAAAGCCATTTTGTGGTGAAAAACTCCTTTGGATTGGCTGGGCCTGGCTCCCCAGTGGATGCCATCCAAGGCCCACCCATGGCTGCACCCCTGCTCAGTCATGTGAAATCCATAAATTAGGGCCATAACAAATTTATTTCAATTGACTGATTTCGTTGTATGAACTGTAACTCAGTAAAATCTTTGAAATTGCTGCGTGTTGCGTTTATATTTTTGTTCAGTATATCTAAAGACAACTGTTGATCTAGGTTAATGGTTAAAATCTATCTAGAACAGGTTACTGTCTGGTCTAGAACAAGTTACTATTAATCTAGAACAGGTTACTGTCTGGTCTAGAACAAGTTACTGTTAATCTAGAACAAGTTACTATTAATCTAGAACAGGTTACTGTCTGGTCTAGAACAAGTTACTGTTAATCTAGAACAGGTTACTGTCTGGTCGAGAACAGGTTAATGTTGATCAAGAACAGGTTACTGTTAATCTAGAACAGGTTACTGTCTGGTCTAGAACAGGTTAATGTTGATCAAGAACAGGTCACTGTCTGGTCTAGAACAGGTTACTGTCTGGTCTAGAACAGGTTACTGTTAATCTAGAACAGGTTACTGTCTGGTCTGGAACAGGTTACTGTCTGGTCTGGAACAGGTTAATGTTGATCAAGAACAGGTTACTGTCTGGTCTACAACAGGCTACTGTTGATTTGGAACAGGACAGCTGTATTATTTAGTTAATGCATATATTTCTGTATTTGAACATCTGGCTTATTGAGTGTGTGTACATTTGTCTGTCTGTGTCACTTTATGTGTGTGCATATTTTAAATGTGAAACATTTCCCTTGAGTGTGTTGATTTCTCTATAACCATGTTTTTGTTACCTTTCCAGCCCAAAGCCCTGAAACTGCTGGGGATGGAGGTGAGTTCCTGGTCACAATGTCATTATGATTCGTTTACAGTTCAGCCTGGTCTCATAGACTAGACGTAACATAGTAAAAGTAAATCCAGGACACTCAAATTAGTATGATATGTTACGCTTGGTGTGGTTACATAAGGAGGGTGGATGGGTGGGCCTATAACACAAATGTCTAGCAACCTAAATGTTGCAAGTTCAAATCTCATCACAGACAACATTAGCATTTTAGCTAAACCTTCCCCTAACCCTAACCCTATCTCTTTGACCTAACTCCTAACCTTAACCCTTAACCGTAACCCCTAGCCTAACTAACGTTAGCCACTTAGCTAACGTTAGCATTAACCACCTAGCCACCTAGCTAATGTTAGGCATAACAAATTGGAATTCATAACATATCATACATATTGCAAAATGTTAACATATTGTACTAATTGCAATTTGTACAATATTATACGAAATGGATGAGGGACATACACAAATTAATACATACCATAACATATCAAACTAAATGGTCAGAGACAGATTTACATTTACTATGTTACATTCTACCAGCTCTGACAGTCTCGCGTCAGAATTAGACGTTCATCCATGTTACTCAAACGTCAAATTTCAAAGTTGTTCCAAACGTTATATTTCAAAGTGTTTAAGGATCATTTTAGGCATTAACTCAGAATTTTTAAGGTTAGGGTTAAGTTCAGGCATTAACTCCAAATTCTTAAGGTTAGGCATTAACTCTGAATGGTTAAGGTTAGGCATTAACTCTGAATGGTTAAGGTATGGGTTAAGGATTGGGATAGGCTTAAAACAAAAGTATCAAAAACAACTTTCTATCGCTAGATTCGAACTTGCAACCATCCGCCATCCCGGTCCACAACGCCCTAGCAAAACTAAAACCTACATGAAGGTAACCGTGCTCATTGTTGCCCCAAGTGAACAATTTCCATGTCATCTCCCGACGTCCTCAGACATGGCTGGACATCGAATACTGACTTGTATCATGGGTGACCTGGCTAGTTACGTCCAGGTTGTACAGTTTGGTGTTTTCCCCTGGTTAGAATAACAGAATGCCCTGATATTACATCCTGTCTGTGTACAGAGTTTATGACAATGTAAATACTTTGTGTGACTTGTGTTATTATATCTTATACAGCATTCTGATACCTTGCATGTTTGTGTGTCTGTCAGTGAAACAGGCATTACCATGGTGATACCATTTCCATGGAGATCTCTAAGTTGAACTCTTTAGTCGATGGGGATACTTAAGGCAATCTGTGAACAAATCAAAATTGAAGATATTATTCAATCTAAACTAATCTTCCTCATTTTCACAAAGTTTAGCTGAGATCAGTTAAAATCACTCCTTAATCCATAAATCGAAAATGAATGAATCTTAACTCAGCTGAAGTCTCCCTGTTTAATGAGATATTGAAGTAGTAGGGAAATATCTGAATAAATATTGGAATAAATGTCAGAATACACCAAGGCCATGGTACTACATCCATCTCTCCAAGACCATAGCCAGTGTGAATAATATTACTTGATCACAGTCTCTCTTAATGTCCGTCTGTCTCCCTCAATGTGCCAAGGCTGAGCATCACATTCAAAAACCCATGAATCAATTTCTCTGCTCTCGTCCTGTGTGCCCTGCGTAAGGATGACATGCCGATCCGAAGGGGTCGTCAGAAGACTACACGGAAGCGGGAGGAGGAGGTGGACATTGACCTGGACGACCCTGAGATAAACCACTTCCACTTCCCCTTCCATGAGTTGATGGTGTGGGCTGTGCTGATGAAGAGACAGAAGATGGCACTGTTCTTCTGGCAGCACGGGGAGGAGGCCATGGCTAAAGCCCTGGTGGCCTGTAAGCTGTGTAAGGCCATGGCCCACGAGGCCTCCGAGAATGACATGGTGGACGACATCTCACAGGAGCTCAACCATAACTCCAGGTACTATAGACCACAAGACAGGCACACATAGAGTTCAAAACAAACACAGATACTCACACATAGTCAGACAAGCAATCACAAACACGTAAGCATTTGTAGAGTTTGCCACACGTGTACATACCCTCAAATGAACGTGCGCACACACCTTCTCAGCATGCTGAGATAGATGCTAACCAAGCGGTCAGAGTCTATTTTCTAGGCTGGAAAATTGAAAGTTTTCTTCTAAATGATTAATGCAGAGTTGAGCTGGCAGTCTGGACTGGAGCGGCATCCACACTCCTCCTCTCAGCCTGACCTGCTTTAGATAACACACACATCTCATAGGACTGCCGTACATTTATAGAGCTAATGATAACACATATAGGGTACTCTAGCCAATGACACACATGTAGTTTAATTAATGGTATGTGTGTGGGATGGACCTTCGTGTTAGTTCTTTGTGTGTTCTTGCTCAAGTAAAAATACTGTAATGAAAATGTTGGAAGTTGATTAGAGGGAAGAACTGCCAGGTGGCACACACACATTCTCTTCAAAGCCCTGACACCTCTCTTTCTGTCAAGTGCAGATCATATTGGTATGTTTGTTCCTCAGAGAGTTTGGCTGTTGAAGTCTTATCCTAATCCTCTGACTAGTGTTTGTGTACATAATGTATTTTGGTGTGTGTGTGTGTGTGTGTGTGTGTGTGTGTGTGTGTGTGTGTGTGTGTGTGTGTGTGTGTGTGTGTGTGTGTGCAGTGCATTTATCTGTACGTTATGTTGATATGTCCGACTACAATGTAGCCTAGTCCATCTCAAACATTCACTGTGTGACATCCTATATGTGTTTCAGTGAGTTTGGCCAGCTAGCCGTTGAGCTGCTGGACCAGTCTTACAAGCAGGATGAGCAGATGGCCATGAAGCTGCTAACCTACGAGCTGAAGAACTGGAGTAACGCCACCTGCCTTCAGCTGGCTGTGGCTGCCAAGCACCGCGACTTCATCGCCCACACTTGTAGCCAGATGCTGCTCACCGACATGTGGATGGGACGGCTGCGCATGCGCAAGAACTCTGGGCTTAAGGTCAGAGGGTTAGGGGTCACACGGTGCATTGTCTAAATGGGGTTTCAGAGGTTGACCAGCTGACAGACAGACAGACAGACAGACAGACAGACAGACAGACAGACAGACAGACAGACAGACAGACAGACAGACAGACAGACAGAGGGAGAGAAAGAGACAGACAGACAGAAAGACAGACAGACAGATGGACGGAGACAGACAGACAGACAGATGGAGACAGATGGAGAGAGAGACAGACAGAGAGAAAGAGAGACAAACAGACAGACAGACAGACAGACAGACAGACAGACAGACAGACAGACAGACAGACAGACAGACAGACAGAAAGACAGACAGATTGAGACAGATAGAGAGAGACAGACAGAGAGAAAGAGAGACAGACAGACAGAAAGACAGACAGACAGATGGACGGAGACAGAAAGACAGACAGATGGAGACAGATGGAGAGAGAGACAGACAGAGAGAAAGAGAGACAAACAGACAGACAGACAGACAGACAGACAGACAGACAGACAGACAGACAGACAGACAGACAGACAGAGGGAGAGAAAGAGAGACAAACAGACAGACAGACAGACAGACAGACAGACAGACAGACAGACAGACAGACAGACAGACAGATGGACGGAGACAGAAAGACAGACAGATGGAGAGAGAGACAGAAAGACAGACAGATGGAGAGAGAGACAGACAGAGAGAAAGACAGACAGACAGACAGACAGACAGACAGACAGACAGACAGACAGAAAGAGACAAACAGACAGTCAGACAGTCAGACAGACAGATGGAGAGGTGAAAGTGTATACTGAAATAGATGCTGCAATTACCCCGCTTGGCCTGCTGGGAATAATGGCTAATGATATCCCATATCTGAGCTGTCGCTTGACCGTTCCTAACACTTTAAATGTTGATTTACGACAACGCACCTATAATTACACTGTAAAGGCTTGTGCTATTATTCAGCCCAGTCAAGTAGGTTAGCCAGTGAGTTGGCTATGGTTTGATAGCATACAGCTGCTTAGATCATGAAAGGCCACAGTCATGTATTATTAGGAGTAGCTGTGCTTGGGGACCGCTGGGTGGTTTTGTAGTGTAAGGAGGATGAATCCAGGTGCAGTATAGAACTGGTTGGCAAACAGATTCAGTGGAGCAGAAACCAAAGGTAGAGCAAAAGGGCTGGTATACCATGAGTAGTAGATCGCACAGCAAATAGCACTACACACACACTCATCATGACCAATAAAGCCCCACCACACACACACCTTTCTGTCTGGGTTCTATTCACCAGGCACCAAATGGTAGACAACGGACTGAAACAGGAAGGCACTACCTAAACTTTCCAATGAGAAACACTTGTTTTCGTACTTTAGTTGCAAAACTGTTTTTCCACCATGTGCACTAATGAATACGACTGGCCTGCTGCCACAGGCCTGAAGCAGAAAGTCAGGTAGAGAGTGGTGAGAAGATGGATTGGGTCCTTATCCATTTATGCAGCTTCCTTATACAGCTTCCTTGACACTACATGTCCTTTCCTTCACTCATCTGAAACATTTAAAAGTTTTACATTTCAGTCATTTATCAGCGCTCTTTATCAGCGCTCTTATCCAGAGCGACTTACAGTTAGTGCATTAATCTTAAGGTAGTTACAGTTTTTTACAATCACTTTGGCACTAATTTCAGGAACCTTGATGTCATTTTTCAAAACTCTAGACACAAAACTCACAACCGATGATCAAAATGCAAATGTTTCAAAACTCTTAACACTTTATCCAATTGCTTGGATACAATACACATAAAGCTAAGATCATTTGTTCATTGAACTAAAATCACCTGTTCAAAATGACACAACTTAACGTCAAAGTATTACCATTTCAAAATGCAATTCACACATTACATCTGAGATGACTGTCTATTCATTTCATTACAATGATCTAACTATCAATTGATACAACTGATCAAAATGATGAGTAACTGTTGCATTACTCTTAATGCATAGTTTTATGGAAACTGACAAACAATATTCCATGTTTAGATCATGAAAGTTTCAGGATAACGAGATCCATTGACACCAATTACCGTGGAACATGAACCAATTGGACTATATTATCTATGGATGTAATATTTCCTCATCATTCTTTGTCAGACACTGTTTCTATGGTCCCGTGTACCGCTTTTCCAGACCATGTTTTCAGATTTGACATTACTGTACACTCACCGGCCACTTTATTAGGTACATCTATCTAGTACTGGGTAGGTCCCACTTTTGCCTCCACAACAGCTTGAATTATTCATTGTGTTGTATGTTAAGAGATGCCATTCTGCACACCACTGTTTTAAACAGCTGTTATTTTACTATTTGTGGCCTTTCTGTTAGCTTGAATGAGTCTGGACATTCTCCTCTGACCTCTCTCATTAACAAGGTGTTTTTGCCCACAGAAATGCCGCTCACTGAATGTGTTTTGTTAATCGCACCATTCTCTGTAAACTCCAGAGACTGTAGTGTGTAAAAATCCCAGGAGGGCAGCTGTTTCTGAGATGCTGGAATCACCATGTGTGGCATCAACAATCATACCACGGTCAAAGTTGCTTAGATTACTCATCTTGCCTATTCTAATGTTTGGTCGAATAACATCTAAAGCTCTCTACTCTATATACTCTATATATTTAGTTGCAGGCAGCCACATGATTCGCTGTTTGAATGTAACCTTCCTTGATGAGCTAAATCAGGTCTGTAGAGCTGATGGCATGACCTATGTCATTGTGTGGGATAATGTCAGGTTCCACCATGCTCAAATGGTGCAAGCATGGTTTCAGGCCCAACCACAATTTACCACCCTGTACTTACCCCCATACTCTCATTTCCTTAACCCGATTGAGGAATTTTTCTCCACCTGGAGGTGGAAGGTATATGATAGGCGCCCTCACGAACAAGCCGCCCTTCTCCAGGCCATGGATGACGCATGCAATGACATCACGGCAGACCAGTGTCATGCCTGGATTCACCATTCCCGAAGATTCTTCCCAAGATGTTTGGCTAATGAAAACATCCACTGTGATGTGGATGAGAACCTGTGGCCAAATCCAGAAGACAGGGTTGATGGAAATATAGAAGTACAGTAATCAATCCTTTGTTTTGCTTTTTACAGTAAGCCAGGTGAGGAACACTGCAGTTGACGTTTTACTGTAGTTTTTTTCTTTTTTTGTAGCTAACTATTTTTGCTTTGATTCAAAGAAACCTATGTTATGATTTTTTTGTGTTTCATCAATAAATTTCATATTTTGTACAATGATTCCACTGTGGCTGTAATATTCTCTCTACTAGTCCTTTTAGAGTGATGTATTTACGTGTAGTAGCATAATGAAACATGTATCACATATTTTGTACTACAATATTTAATGATTGTACGGACAACTACACAGTGAAACTATCTGTATCTTGTGTGTGGGTGATTTAAATGAATGTTCCTATGGTATTTCATGATAAATTAGTTATTTGAAGCAGTGATTTTGCAAATGCAAGGTCTCTTTTAAGATAAGAATGCACAATGCAGTGTTTTGAACATTGGACAGCCTGTGTTACAAGTGATGACAGTTTTGAGTTCTGTGTCTAGATTTTGAAAAATGACAACAAGGTTCTGAAATTAGTGCCGAAGTGATTGTTAAAAACTGTAATAGAGACAACCGCATATCACAGTCATAGTAAGACATGTTTAAGGAGTCAAGGTGCTCACCCAGGTCTAAGTCATCGACGGGGCTGTTGTGAAGTGGGTCGAGAGCTTCAAGTTCCTTGGTGTCCACATCACTAAGGACCTAACCTGGTCCACACACACCCGCACAGTCGTGAAGAGGGCAAGGCAGCGCCTCTTCCCCTCAGGAGGCTGAAAATATTCGGCATGTGCCCTCAGATCCTCAAAACTTTACAGCTGCACCATCGAGAGCATATTGACTGGGTGCATCACTGCTTGGTATGGCAAAGGCACCGCCCTTGACCGCAAAGCGCAATCAAGGGTGGTGCGGACAGCCCAGTACATCACTGGGGCCGAGCTCCCTGCCATCTAAGACCTCTAAATCAGGTGGTACCAGAGGTGGGCCCAAAAAATTGCCAAAGACTCCAGCCACCCAAGCCATAGACTGTTCACTATGCTACCGTCCGGTAAACGGTACCGGAGCATCGGCTCTCGGACCAACAGGCTCCAAGGCAGCTTCTACCCCCAAGCCATAAGACTACTAAATAGTCAATTCATATGTGTGTGTCTCTCTTTATACAGATCCACTGGTTCAAGAAGACAGTTGAGCAACTTTTAAACTTTTACTGCAGTGGGCAAAATCAGGGTCACACAGAGTGTTTCTTGGTAGTCTTAAACAAATCTACCTTGAAACAACAGAATACACCTCACACACATGGCTATGGGCTTAAAAAAACAAGACACCTGTTCCATGGCAGATATAGAGTTGGAATGTATTACATTTTGAGTTTGCATCCAAATATTACACTTTATATACATCACAGAAGTCTTAAATATAGCAAAATCATTTGACATAGAAACACAGGATTTTTCATGTCATATTTTCATCATGTTTATTAATTATGAGATTATGAAAAATATGAATAACATTCCACCCGGGAGGCCACTAGAGGGCGAGTTGGTCATTTGACTGCAGGATAGAAAGTTGCAAGGTGAGGAATTTACTGCAGTACGTCAGGTATGTATTACATTTGCTTCGGGAGCAATGAAAAAAAAAAATAGTTTCACACTTTAACGGACCCACGCATTACGACCACAGCTCTCCCGACGTCGTGCCATGTGACAACTGTTGAAGAAGCGTCTCTGTATGCGTTTGTGTTGTGTGTATTGCCTGTGTGCATGTGTCTAACTCCACACTCCTGTACAGGTGATCTTGGGCCTGCTGCTGCCTCCGTCCATCCTGAGTTTGGAGTTTAAGAACAAGGATGAGATGTCATACATGCCTCAGGACCAGGACACCTACCTGCAGGAGAAGGAGGAGGAGCCTGAGAAGCCTGCCAATGAGAAGGAAGAAGAGGACATGGAGTTCACAGTAAGATCCTACTGTGAGACGCAGTACAACTCCGTGGTGAGAGCACCCACCTCAGCCCCGCCTTCAGACTATACACACGCAGGCTGTGTCTCAAATGGCAGCCTATTAGTATTCCCTATAGGAAATAGGGCGCCATTTCGGATGCACCCTTAGCCAGCAAATAGGCCCACAGTTAACAAACACACACCATTATTAATGTCCCTACACACCCATCCAAGCCTTGTCCCTATTTTGACCAACTGGAGGGGTAGTAAATTCTTAATGCCCCTCCCCAAAACCTACCTGTCATCCTGCTTCTCGTTTCCTGTCGTGTCGGCGAAGACGTGGTTGTGGAGTTGTAACGTCTCAGTCTGTTTGCCTCGCTCGGCTCCTTGTGGATGTCCCTCTTCCACCTCTCTCGCTTTCCCTCCTCTTTCACGCTTTCCCTGTCTTTCCCTCTCTTTCACTCTCTCTGTCTTTCCACCTCTCTCTATCTCTCCCCCATCTCTCTCTTCCTCTGTTCTGTTTCTCTCCTAGCTAAGGTCTTACTAGAGGTACAGTATCGTATGCGACTGCTGCCCCTCACTCTCCCCTGTGGCACTGGCAACAGCGCATCACTCCGCATGCTGCTAACAGAGGGTGTCTCTCATCTGATCTATGGCAGCAGCTTCAGCTGCTCAGCTTACATAACTGTGCCTATCTGCCTGGTCTATGCAGATGCACAGTCTGTGGTTGTGTCCGAAATGGACCCCTATCCCCTGTATAGTGCACTACGTTTGACCACGGCCCATAGAGCTTTAGTCAAAAATAGTGCACTATATAGGAGGTAGGGTTCCATTTCAAACACCGCCTGACTGTTTGAACACTCTCTCTCAATACAGAACAGGCAATTGGTGACTCGGTCCATCTACATAGACATTGCGATACATATTGTCATCTGCATTCAGTCAGCCAGCACCAAAACTCACTGGCAACAGGAGCTTATGAGAATGCTGATGAGAGTCCTTGAGACTCTCCAAAACACTCAAAGGATTACATCTGTCATGAGCTCTTCCGCTTGCCATTGTGGGCTGCTGGTTTCTGATTGTTCAAATGCAGCCCAGAACACAAACTATATGAATCAGACAGATTCATACAAATATATACTAGGCTACAATACACCCAGGGGGGATTGTATTGCAAGTCAGCCTCAGATGCCTCCAAAAACACACTGTAATCGCCAACTCTCCCAGTCCATATGCAGTTAAATTAAGCATGTAGGCATGGCAGTGTGATTTTCACACCGCAGGGTGTCTCTCCCTTATCCCTTGACATGCAATACAATACAATACAATACCATTCGCTGGCTCCCCAACGGTGTGGTGTAGTTTGGGCATCCATGATCATAACCTCTGGGATTTGACTGTTAGAGTCCTAGAAATGGACCTCAGACATATTTCTTTCTCCTATCTGTCCTCTATCTCTCTCCTTTTCTCTCTCTCTCTCTCTTCCTTTCTCTCTCTCTCTTATTTTCTATCTCTCTCTTTCGATCTCTCTTCTTTTCTATCTCTGTCTCTCTTTCGATCTCTATCTCTCTACTGTCCGTCACTGTCATCCGAGACTCAATCCATAAGTGTTTGTCTGCGTCATGTGTGTCATCATCCCCATCAGCACTTAATGCCGCTAACATGACACATTCAGAATGAGTTTGTCTCTGCTTGCTACTGCTCATGCAACTATGTATATGAACAGCTCTAATGCTCTTTCATGATTTCCTCCCTCTCTCCCTCCCTCCATCCCTCTCTCTCTCTCTCTCTCTCTGTCTCTCTGGGTGTGATGTACCAGGCCATGCTGGGTAAGGTAAGCACGGAGGCGTCTCGTAAGAAGGGCGTGGGGGAGGTCCAGAATAGACACCGTCTCATTCCCATGGGCCGGAAGATCTACGAGTTTTACAACGCCCCCATCGTCAAGTTCTGGTTTCACACAGTGAGTCTGCTGTCAGGGCTTGTTGCTACCTAGAACCATAACATTTTTAGGGGGATTAGAAAGTTTTTTAACAGAGAACCCAGTAGATATATGCAGTGTGTGACACAGCGTGTCTCTTTCTGTGTCTGTGTCTGTGTATGTGTCTGTGACAGTGTCTGTGTCTGTGGCTGTGGCTGTGGCTGTGTGCAGTGTCTTTGTGCGGTGTTTGTGCCTGTGTCTGTGTGCAGTGTCTGTGTCACTGTATGTGTCTGTGGGCAGTGTCTGTATCTGTGTGCATTGTCTGTGTCTGTGTTCAGTGTTTGTGTCTGTGTGCAGTGTCTGTGTCAATGTCTGTATCTGTGTCTGTGTGCAGTGTCTGTGTCAGTGCCTTTGTCTGTGTGCAGTGTATGTGTCTGTGTTCAGTGTCTGTGTGAAGTGTCTGTGTCTGTGTGCAGTGTCTGTGTGTAGTGTTTGTGTCTGAGTGCAGTGTATGTGTCTAGTGTCTGTATCTGAGTGTAGTGTCTGTGTCTGTGTTCTGTGTCTGTGTCTGTGTTCTGTGTCTGTGTCTGAGGGCAGTGTCTGTGTCTGTGTGCAGTGTCTGTGTCTGTGTGCAGTGCTACTCGCTGTATGTTTGTTACCTATGCATAGTCACTTTTCCCCCACCTACATGTACAGATTACCTCAACTAGCCTGTACCCCTGCACACTGACTCGGTACCAGTGTCCCCTGTATATAGCCTCATTATTCTTAATCTTATTGTGCTACTTTTTATTATTACTTTTTTATTTTAGTCTACTTGGTAAATATTTTCTTAACTGTTCTTGAACTGCACTATTGGTTAAGGGCTTGTAAGTAAGCATTTCACGGTTAAGTCTACAATTGTTGTATTCGGCGCATGTGACAAATAAAGTTTGATTTGATTTGATACTTGGTCAGGGAATCATCATGATCTGCTTTGCATTCAAAACCATCCTCTGTGATATTACCTCTCCTGCAGTAGTTGTCTTATCTACAAAGCAGCCATGAAAATTAATATGAACACAGTCTTGTCACACTGCATTGTACTTTTTACCTCACTGCAGTTCAGTAGTACATTTTTTAGGCTGGGGAAAGGGATTCAAACTAGCTTAGTTCAGTCAGGCTTCATGAGGTCACTACATTACGTGAATCGCCTCTAGATTTTGATGAGACCCTGAAGGTTTGCTGCGATTCTGTGCAATTCGTTTTTGACAAACTATCACTTGTTCTGCCTATATTGCGGTGAGACCTAACTTTTCTGTGCTAAAACAATTTGAATGCCCTCTAAGACTACTTAAGACCCACTTATGACCCACACCTTATGTCATCTGTAAGACCCTCTGCATGCACTGAAGACTCTTCACATGCTCCGGGAGGCCCTGACACTGTGTGTTTGTCCCCAGATGGCCTATGTGGCGTACCTGATGCTGTTCAACTATATTGTGCTGGTGAAGATGGACCTGTGGCCCTCACCGCAGGAGTGGATAGTCATCGCTTACATCTTCACCAATGGAATCGAGAAGATGAGAGAGGTAGGGCAGGACACACATATACAAAGAGATGGTTCAACTCCAGGATTTCTCAATACAACTCCAGGATTTCTCATGGATATTTCAATACAGTCAAGCATATGCAGGTCTATAACACAGACACATGTTAGAGAGGTGGGTGGTTTGCACGTTATGAAGTGTGTCATTCTAGTCAATCAACACAGATTTTCCAATGCAAGATCAAATAAAGTACAGGAGCTAAATTCCAGTGCCCATATGAAATGATCCTACTGAGAGCCCTGCGCTCTCTGTCATCCTCCTAAAGCAACATATATTTGCATTCGTCATCATTTCCAAACCTGTACCTATTTATGTAGAACAGATTCTTCAGTGACCTTTTATAGGCCAGCACGTCTCTCTTTCTCTTTCCCTCTCTCTCCCGCTCTCTCTCCCTCCATCCCTCCCTCCTTGTCTACCTCCCCCAGATTCTGATGTCAGAGCCGGGGAAGCTGTTGCAGAAGGTAAAGGTGTGGCTTCAGGAGTACTGGAACATCACCGACCTCATGGCCATCCTCATCTTCTCTGTGGGCATGGTGCTCCGCCTCCAGGAGCCGCCCCTCATGAGTTACGGCCGGGTCATCTACTGTGTCAACATCATCTATTGGTACATCCGGCTGCTCGACATCTTTGGCGTCAACAAATACCTGGGCCCCTATGTCATGATGATCGGCAAGATGGTGAGGGGGGCGGAGTCTGTCACTGGCAGGGTGCACTTGCACACTCCCAGTCATGGATTTAATAACAATGGCGGAAAATCCCTCCAACCAATGCTTACACCAGTCCAATGCTTTGAATTCCATGATGTGGAGTGTGCAAATGCAGCCTTCGGGAGAAGGGTAGAGAATCTGGTTGCAGCCTATCTTTTGGTCTGTCTGTCTGTCTGTCTGTCTGTCTGTCTGTCTGTCTGTCTGTCTGTCTGTCTGTCTGTCTGTCTGTCTGTCTGTCTGTCTGTCTGTCTGTCTGTCTGTCTGTCTGTCTGTCTGTCTGTCTGCCTGCCTGCCTGCCTGCCTGCCTGCCTGCCTGCCTGCCTGCCTGCCTGCCTGCCTGCCTGCCTGCCTGCCTGCCTGCCTGCCTGTCTGTCAGTTGGTGTCTAATGTTCTACTTAATTGCTCACTTAATGAGAATTCTATGAAGATGAAGGAGTATTATCAGGTTCCAACATTCTCCATCTCCCTTTTTGTCCCCCTCTTTCTCCTCCCTCCCACTCCTTCTCTCTCTCAGATGATTGACATGATGTACTTTGTGATCATCATGCTGGTAGTGTTGATGAGTTTTGGAGTGGCCAGGCAGGCCATCCTGAATCCCAATGAGGACCCGTCCTGGATGCTGGCTCGGAACATCTTCTTCATGCCTTACTGGATGATCTATGGAGAGGTGTTCGCTGATCAGATTGACCGTAAGCCCACAAGGGGTGGTGGATGTGGGGGGAGGGAGTGACTGAGGGGGAAAGGGTGGTGGAGTGGTGTAGAGTCGAGCTCGGAGTGTAAGGCTGCCCGCCCCTCCAACACACACACACACTCAGCAGACTAGCTGAAGTCATCCATGTGCTGAAATGCCACGCACTTGGAACCTCTCAGTTCCCCCTGGTTTCAGGGGGAACTATATTAGTGCAACGAAAGACATTGGTGGCTGGATTGGTTCTTATTCACGCTGGTCATGCAAATTTTAAATTGCAGTAAAAAATACCCATATTATATTTTCTGACAACAGCAGAGAACAGATCACTAACAGCTCACCTTATCTTAGTGATGAGGTCAGGTTATGTCTAACAGCAGGTAACATTTCTTAGTAATTTAGTAATCGACAAATAAGGAACATGATTGCTCTCTGAATGCACCATCTGTTTTGAGGGAGTGCGTGTGTGTACGTATGTGAGAGTGTATAGAATGGAAGGACTAGCCCAAAGCTGGAGATCTGAAATAATGCTGTCATTCTTTGTTTCAGATGTGCATAGTAGGAAGCTAAAGCACAGGCTGAATTCAAAACTCTGGATGATCGAAAATCAGTTTCGAGCTCATGGAACCTGGCGTAATAATGGTCCATACCAACATTGCTATGTTCAATCAGAATGCCAGTAAATCGATAATTAGACCCACCCCCGTCCCGTCCCCTCCCTACACCATTCCAGCCTCACTGCCATACCATCACTGCACCCTCATCTAGGGGCTGCTATTGAGTCAGATATGCACATAGAGATGGATAGAGGGTACACTTTCCACAAAGCCTGTTTTAGCATGGGCAGTGCCATTGAAGGTTTTCACCATTTTAATGTAGTCAACTGGGTCAGACTTTCTATAGGTTGTGGAGGGAAGAATTCCATACTGGTCAGCAGGAGGGATCAGTCAATGAATTATACTCCTGAGCAAATATTTCAGCACTTCAGCTGGCAGTAAATCACCAACCTTCGCTTTATGCTTGTTCAGATTATATACACTGCTGCACAGTAGGTGGCAGTATGCACCTTTTCAGTTTTTTTATGGACCGCCAATGAACTCATAGAAGTAGAAGAGATGGAGATAGCCCTCAGTGGTGATGCCCATGCTGTCACAGATGCCAAAATGGCACAGATATAAAGATGAGTCCTCTATCTATCTCTATGAGATAGCCCTCAGTGGTGATGCCCATGCTGTCACGGATGCTATAATGGCCCAGATATAAAGATGAGTCCTCTATCTATCTCTATGAGATAGCCCTCAGTGGCAATGCCCATGCTGTCACAGATGCTATAATGGCCCAGATATAAAGATGAGTCCTTTATCTATCTCTATGAGATAGCTCTCAGTGGTGATGCCCATGCTGTCGCAGAAGCTATCAATGGCAAAGATAGGAGGCGTGTCCTCTTTACCATCTCTATGGTTAAGCATGCAGCACGACATACTGACAGGTCAATAACTGTGTTTCATGGCAGTAGTACTCTTGTTTGGTTTATTTTGGTTTATTTATTGGTTTATTTTGATGACATTACTAAATCTGAAAGGGAACTAGGATTGTTACAGACATGCTCCTTTGACATTTTCACTATTTTGTTTTATTTTGGAAAAGTAAGCCTGCCAGGTAAACCCAGTCATTATTGCCATCCCCCAACGCCAGCTCTGCTATCACTAGAACACGATTGTAACATCACTACAATGTCATCTAGACACACAAACTCACAATAATGCACTCTCAACCATACTCTCATGGATGAGCAAATATTTCTGCACACTTCCAAATACAACCAAACATACACAAACACACACACACAAACACGTGCAGATTCATATACACACAACACACACACACACACACACACACACACACAATCACACACACACACAAACAAACATGAACATATCATACCCTGTCATCATCTGCAATCTGTTTTTTCACGTGGTTCAGTTGTCAGAGTTTTTAACCCAATTTCTTTGAGTGTAAAATTGTTAGATAGAGAGATAGCAAATTACTTCAGTTCTCTACCTTTGGGCTGCCTTGTGTGATCAATTGAAATCCAGAGATGAGCATGAATATAATGATTGATAGGCAAACAAACGAATGAGCATCCAAAGTGAAAGTGCTGAATGTCCCCATTATAAGCCACAGCAACTGAACCATCACTGATGGAAAAAACATTTGATGTATCTTAAATACATGTCAATGTATCTTAAATACATTTCAATTGATCTGTAGTATAGTCATTATTCAGCTAGGCTATGGCACGCATATGTGACAATATATTTTAAACATCATGCCATGTTTAAATATATTGGGAATGCAAGTTATTGACAATATATTTTAGAATATATTGTGAGATACACATTTCAGCACATAACACCTTTCCATTCTAGAGCTCACTCCTTCCTATCCCCTACAAAAAGATGCATATATACAGTATATTATGCCTCTTGTTTGTTTGCTAAACTTGAAGTATTTGTTGTTCTGTTTATTTGTTGGTTTGTTTATTTTAGATGTCAGCGTAGTGATTGTCTGTTTGGTGTGATTGCCTGGGTTGCTTGTATGTACTGTATGTTTGTGTTGTATGTTGACATCTTTCTTTCATTTGATTTTGTGTTCGTCTTCTGTTGGCTTGCTTGTCTAGTCGTTGTCTGTATGTTAATTTGTTTTGACACACAACTGGCTTTTACAATATGTTTGCCTTTATTAATAATGTTTGTCGGGGGAAACTCTCTTTAGGCTGGCTACTCATTTGTTTTGTCATATAACAAAATAAATGGGGTAGCTTTAAGAGAGTTTGTCTTGTGACACAATCTGGGACACCTTGTGTGTGATCCTGACGCTGTGGTTGTGTCATTGTGCTTAGCTCCATGTGGCCAGAATATCACCACAGAGGACGGGCATGTTGTGGCTCTGCCGCCCTGTAAGACGGGAGCCTGGATCGTTCCTGCCATCATGGCCTGCTACCTTCTGGTGGCCAACATCCTGCTGGTCAACCTGCTCATCGCTGTCTTCAAGTACGTTCTCTCTCTCTCTCTCTCTCTCTCTCTCTCTCTCTCTCTCTCTCTCTCTCTCTCTCTCTCTCTCTCTCTCTCTCGCTCTGTAGACCTACACTCTCCTTACGCCCACTCAGTTATACATACCAGGGCCTTGTCCAGAGACCACCCCTAGCCCTTACCCTCCAGACACTTGTGGAGATCTGAGAGGATTTTATACGTTTAAGCAAATTGATAGGTTTAGGCCAGGAGGAATTTTCACCATATTGCTTACACCTGCCCAATCCTGTCAGCTCTCCACAGTTGCGGGGAGGTAGGGTCCGTCAAAGTTGTTCTTTCTGGACACGGCCAAAAATGTGCATAGGATGTTTTTTTTTTACTCTCCCGCACCCACTCTGTTTACTGATGTGTTTACCAGGGCCCATGCACAGCATACTCCTATATCACCAGGGTTAGTTAGCTACCTAACTTATTTCCATCTGTGATCCTTGTTTGTTTTATATAGCTTAGCAAGTGATTACTTTACTAATTACCAATAATTGCAAATGAGAGGAAAGTTCCAGTACAGATAGAGATGAAGTGTAAGAAACATACTGTTAATACATCTCTGTTTTACTGGAATTTTCTTTCAAATGTAAATGTAGGAAGATTTTGGTGATTTTAGTAGTAGAAGTAGTAGCAGGCATAGTCATAGTAGTGGCTGCAGTGGTAGAAGTTGTGGTGATGGTAGTAGTGTAACAGTGTAGGTTCCGTCCCTCTCTTCGCCCCAACCTGGGCTCGAACCAGGGACCCTTGCACACATCAACAACAGTCACCCACAAAGCATCGTTACCCATCGCGCCACAAAAGCCGTGGCCCTTGCAACGCAAGGGGAACAACCACTTCAGGTCTCAGAACGAGTGACGTCACTGATTGAAACGCTATTAGCGCGCACCACCGCTAACTAACTAGCCATTTCACATCGGTTACAGTAGCACTAGTAGATAGGTGGACAGAAGGATGAATGAATGAACATTTGGGTTAGATGAGTGGATGGATGATTAGAGGGGGGATGGAAGAGGGGTAAGTGTTTGAAAACTATACTGAACAAAAATATAAACTCAACATGCTAAAAGGTTTCAGATTTTACTGAGTTACAGTTCATATCAGGAAATCAGTCAATTGAAATAAATAAATTAGGTCCTAATCTATGGATTTCACATGACTGGGAATACAGATGCAATTCTGTTCATTGTCCGTAGCTTATGCCTGCCCATACCATAACCCCACCACCACCATGGGGCACTCTGTTCACAACGTTGACATCAGTAAACCGCTGGCCCACACGACTCCATGCACGTGGTCTGTGGTTGTGAGGCCGGTTGGAGGTACTGCCAAAGTCTCTAAAACGATGTTGGAGGGGGCTTATGGTAGAGAAATTAACATTAAATTATCTGGCAACAGCTCTGGTGGACATTCCTGCAGTCAGCATGCCAATTGCTGTCACGCCCTGACCTGAGAGAGACGGTTTGTTTCTCTATTTTGTTAGGTCAGGGTGTGGGGTGGGCATTCTATGTTTTGTATTTCTTTGTTTCGGGCCGAGTATGGTTCCTAATCAGAGGCAGCTGTCTATCGTTGTCTCTGATTAGGAATCATACTAAGGCAGCCTTTTCCGACATGTGTTTGTGGGTAGTTGTTTTCTGTTTAGTTTTCGGTACCTGACAGAACTGTTGGCTTGTTTTCGTTTGGTTATTTTTGTTCAAGTGTTTCAGAGTGGAATAAAATCATGAGCACGTGCCACGCTGCATCATGGTCCCTTCATTACGACAGCCATTACAGAACTACCCACCACCAAAGGACCAAGCAGCGTGGTCAGGATGAATGGACCTGGGAGGGAATCCTAGACGGAAAGGGACCCTGGAGGCAGGACGGGGAGTATCGCCATCCGAAGGAGGAAATAGAGGCAGCGAAAGCAGAACGGCGACATTACGAGGAGCTAGCCCAACGACGGAAGCCCGAGAGGCAGCTCCCCCAAAAAAAATTGGGGGGGGGGGGGGAGATTGGCGAAGTCGGGGTTGAGACCTGAGCCAACTCCCAGTGCTTACCGTGGGGAGCGAGTGACCGAACAAGCACCGTGTTATGCGGGGATGCGCACTGTGTCGCCAGTGCGCAGCTACAGCCCTGTGCGCTCGGTGCAAGCTTCCCACAGTTGCCGTGCTAGAGTTGGCAGTCAGCCAGGAAGAATTGTGCCGGCTCAGCGTTCCTGGTCTGCAGTGTGTCTCTTCGGCCCAGGTTATCCTGCGCCAGCTCTACGCACGGTACCCCCCGTTCACCAGCACAAACCAGTTCGTCCTGTGCCAGCGCGCCGCCCTTGCTGGGCTAAAGTAAACATCCAGCCAGGACGGGGTGTGCCAGCCCTAAGCTCCAGACCTCCAGTGTGCCTCCACGGCCCAGTACACCCTGTGCCTGCTCTGAGCACCCAGTCTCCTGTGCGTCTCCCCAGTCCAGTGAGACCGGTTCCAGCTCCACGTAGGAAGCCTCCAGTGATGATCTATGGTCCGAAGCCTCCAGTGATGATCCATAGCACGAAGCCTCCAGTGATGATCCATGGCCGGGAGCCTGTAGTGATGATCCATGGCACGAAGCCTCCTGTGATAATCCATGGCCCAGAGCCTGTAGGGATAATCCATGGCAAGAAGCCTGTAGGGATGATCCATGGCCCGGAGTCTGTAGAGATGATCCATGGCACAAAGCCTCCAGTGATAATCCATGGCCCGGAGCCTCCAGTGATGATCCATGGCACAAAGCCTCCAGTGATGATCCATGGCGCGGAACCTGTAGTGATGATCCATGGCACGGAGCCTGCAGCGACGGTCCCCAGTCCGGAACCTACAGCGACGCTCCCCAGTCCGGAGTACCAGCGACGCTCCCCAGTCCGGAGCCTCCAGCGACGCTCCCCAGTCCGGAGCCTCCAGCGACGCTCCCCAGTCCGGAGCCTCCAGCGATGCTCCCCAGTCCGGAGCCTCCTGAGACGGCCTGCAGCCCGGAGCCTCCTGAGACGGCCTGCAGCCCGGAGCCTCCTGAGACGGCCTGCAGCCCGGAGCCTCCTGAGACGGCCTGCAGCCCGGAGCCTCCTGAGACGGCCTGCAGCCCGGAACCTCCTGAGACGGTCTGCAGCCCGGAACCTCCTGAGACGGTCTGCAGCCCAAGAGTCTTCAGCGACGGTCTGCAGCGCAGAGTCTTCAGCAGCGGTCTGCAGCCCAGAGTCTTCAGCTGCGGTCGGCAGTTCAGAGCCTCCGGCGATGATCCACGGTCTGGTTCCTCCGGCGACACAGAAGCGGGGGGATCAGCGGGCGGAGTGGGGGCTATGCCCCGAACCAGAGCTGCCGCCAAGAATAGATGCCCACCCGGACCCTCCCCTATAGGTTCAGGTTTGGGGGGGGGGCACTGTCACGCCCTGACCTGAGAGAGACGGTTGGTTTCTCTATTTTGTTAAGTCAGGGTGTGGGGTGGGCATTCTATGTTTTGTATTTCTTTGTTTTGGGCCAAGTATGGTTACTAATCAGAGGCAGCTGTCTATTGTTGTCTCTGTTTAGGAATCGTACTTAGGCAGCCTTTTCCCACCTGTGTTTGTGGGTTGTTGTTTTCTGTTTAGTTTTCTGTACCTGACAGAACTGTTGGCTTGTTTTCGTTTGGTTATTTTTGTTCAAGTGTTTCAGAGTGGAATAAAATCATGAGCCCGTGCCACGCTGCATCTTGGTCCCCTCATTACGACAGCCGTTACAATTGCACAGTCCCTCAAAACTTGAGACATCTGTGGCATTGTGTTGTGTGACAAAACTGTACATTTTAGAGAGGTCTTTTATTGTCCCCAGCACAAGGTGCTCCTGTGTAATGATCATGCTCTTTAATCAGCTTCTTGATATGGCACACCAGGCAGGTTGATGGACTATCTTGGCAAATGAGAAATGCTCACTAACAGAGATGTAAACAAATGTGTGCAAAACATTTGAGAGAAATAAGCTTTTTGTGCGTATAGAACATTTCTGTGATCTTTTATTTCATCCAACGTTTTACATGTTGCGTTTATATTTTTGTTCAGTGCATATTCCATCTGCATTGGATTGGTTTGACATTTTGGTTGTTACTGTCTGTTGTCATAGCAACACCTTCTTTGAGGTGAAGTCCATCTCCAACCAGGTGTGGAAGTTCCAGAGGTACCAGCTCATCATGACCTTCTACGAGCGGCCCATCCTCCCCCCTCCCCTCATCATCTTCAGTCACATGACCATGGTCCTCAAGCACCTGTGCTGTCGCTGGCGGAAGCACGACGATGACGAGAGAGACTATGGCCTGAGTGAGTACATGTCCTAGGCCTTTAGAAATGTATCCTTCCTTCTTTCCTTTTACACTTCATGTTGCTTTTCTTCATCCTTCCATCACAGAGCTCTTCATCACTGAAGATGAGCTGAAGAAAGTGCATGACTTTGAGGAGCAGTGCATCGAGGAGTACTTCCGAGAGAAGGATGACCGCTTCAACTCCTCAAATGATGAGAGGATCCGAGTGACATCAGAGAGGTTGGGCATGGGCAACACATTCCTGTCATACTTAAGTGCAACCTATCTCCTCACTCTCTCTCTATCTCTCTCTCTCTCTCTCTGCGTGTGTCTCTCTCTCTCCCTCTCCCTTATTTTCTTTCTATCTCTCTCTCTTTATCTCCTTTTTCTCTGTCCGTTTCAGAGTGGAGAACATGGCCATGCGCCTGGAGGAGGTGAATGAGAGAGAACACTTCATGAAGTCATCTCTGCAGACCGTGGACATACGGCTGGCCCAAATGGAGGAGCTGATTGGTCGGATCGCTGTGGCTCTTGAGCGAGTCACGGGGGTGGAGCGGGGCGAGGTCAACAAGGCCCGCTCACGCACCTCCTCGGACTGCACAGACTCGGCCTACATGCTGCGTCAGGGTGAGTGCCCAGATGCGGCTTACATCCTGCGCCAGAGCAGCTTCAACAGCCAAGAGGGAAACTCCTACCGGCTCAATGAGGGTGCAGAGGGCTCCATGTCTCCGCCCTCCCCCACCGGCCTGGCCACGCGCACACGCAGTCACTCCTTCTACGTGGGCGGAGGTCGTGAGCGAGCTGGGGCCGACAGGGCCGAAAGGGCCGACCGTTTCCTCAAGGAGCGCTCCTTCAGCCTGCACCGAGCCAATAGCTCTCAGTCGGTGGCCTCGGGTACCGCCCCCAAGGAGTCTAAGCCCCTCCCACTGGCCACGCTGTCCATCTCCCAGCAGCACCGCCCCTCTTCCTGCATCGACATCTATGTGTCGGCATCCGAGGAGGCGGGGCCAGCCGAGATCTTCTCGGACCCGCTGAGGATGGCCCCTCCCCTCCGGCACGACTCTTCGCTCCACTCTGAGATTATGGAGGCGGTGCTGTCAAGCGGGAGGGACTACAGCGGAGGCAGTGGTTTGGGTGACAAACACTCGGAGGGTGGTGCCGTGTTCGAGGACAGCGCGGCTGCAGACCTGTCACTATGCTCCGCCCACCTTCTCCCAGATAACACCATGCCGACCTGGGACCTGGACTCCTCCCCGCCCCCGTCAGCGGGACCATTGGAGCGCTCCAAGAGCAGCCGATACCTGTCCACTGGCGGCAGGGGCTACCTAGAAGAGACTCAGCTGGTCAAATCTCACAGCCTCATGTTTACACCGCGAGGCTGCTACGGAGGCCTAGGGGCAGGGGTTCAGGTCAAAGCGGCTGAGTACACCAGCATCACCGACTGCATAGACACCAGGTGTGTCTCCGCCCCTTACTCCACCGCAGAGCGCTCCCACTCCCCCGGAGGCTCCACCTCATTCCCCTTCAATAAGCCCCCGGACTTGGGCTCCTCCCACCCAGAGCGCGAGGCCGAGCTCAGCCACACAGAGTCAGACCCTGAAGACCCAGAGGACCTGGCCCCGGCCCCCGAGCCCCATCGCATGGGGAGGGGCTTAAGAGGGGCGAGTGGGACCCCATTCTGCTCGCCCTTCTCCAGGCTGGAACGAGCCAACAGCTGCTCCTCAGACGACTCCTCCCACCCATCATTGGCCCCTCCTTCACACAGAAAAAGCCTGTCGGTCAGTGAGAGGATGGAGAGGGGTGCAGACCGTGGGGTTCTGGGGGGACCCAGGAACCCCTTTCTGAGGAGCAAGTCTGGGGCGCGGCCCGACACCAAGACAGACAGCCTCTCCATGAGAAAGCTGACCACCCCCTCTGCGTTCAGCAGCTTCGACAGTAGACACAACTACACGTGACAATGATGAAGAAAACAGGACAGGGACAGGGCACACTCTGTTATACAGGACCATAGGGCCAGCCAGGGGTAAAGGCAAGGGTCATGGGGAGGGCTCCTACCAGTGTAAAACAAAGTGCTATGAAGCTAGGGTAGTTCTTACCTCCTCTTGAAGCTGACTCTTGTTGTATGTTTGGTGATGGAGGGTATGTGCCGTGTCTGACAACCATCTTTTTAGTCAAGTCAACACATTGTTACTGTAATGCATCACGTCACAGAACACTAGTGTAGCCCAAATAGAAAGTATAAAAATGAAATCTCTGATAGGACAGTTTAGTCAGTCTTTAGAAAATAATAAACTTGGCCACCTGACAATATAAGACTGGAGGTCAGAATTGTCACCTCAACCCAAATCTCCTCAGGTTCTCTAGTTTCCTCTTTGCCCTTAAACTGCCCATACTCATGGATATGACTCTATACTTCTGTCTTTCCACCACTGAAATAGCAGTCTTTCCACCACTGAAGTAGCATTCAGTCTTTTCACCCCAGACAGCACTGCATGCTACAACAGTAGCAGCAGTAGTAACCTCATCCCCAGTGTAATTGTACATATCGCACATAAGTCTGAAACACCACCGAATCAAATCTGGCCTATGTGGTAGTAAAAAAATAAAAACTACAAAAACATTTTTGATCTTAACGAATCACACGACTGGGCGTTGTGTCTCCGAATCAAAAAACTTGTGCAACGCTAGCAAGACGGAGGTGGGAAGTGCTCAGAGGGAGGTGATTGATTACAAATAATGGCTATGGATTAGGACTTTTTCCTGATCTTTCTGTTGGGATAATGAAGGCCACGTTTGAAGCTTTGGTCCACCAGACTGTCCAAGCATGCATAAGCGACCACTTCCGGGGGCCCCCGACCACCCAACAAAACTCAGTCTGGGAACTCAGTCTGGGTCTCAACTTACTGTTGAGAGATAGAATAGTAGAATACACAAGGTGCAAGTTCAAAATTTGGTTGTGCATCAGCATTTTTTTTTTCTTGTTATGTCAGTCACTGACAGTCGCTCAATTAGCCATGTCAGCTAACAATTTTTAGATTGATAAGTTAGTCTAGCCAGTTATCTAAACAGGCACGTGCCCAGGGGCCCTGACCTCTAGAGGGCCCACATTGATTTTGTTAGTCACGCTCACTCAGATATCATTAATATTACATAAATCATGGCAAAATGGGTAGAATTGCAGGAAATTAGCTTTAAATTACAAAACCTTCTCTCTGCCCCATTGCAAAATGAGTAGAATTGTATGAAATATGTTATAAAATTGCAACATTTTATCTCCGTCCCATGGCAAAATGTGTAGAACGGCAGAAAACATACTTATAACTGCAAAAAGTTACTGCTGCCCCATGGCAAAATCAGTAGAATACATGAAATGTGTTATAAATGTGTTAAATTTTCTCTCCGCCCCATGGCAAAATTTGTAGAAAATGAACTTTAAAATTACTAAAATTATCTCCATCGTCAAGAGGAGGGCCACTAAACACTTTACAGCAGTAGTGACTATAGTAAAACACATGGACACCAGTCAGCTGGTGATGACTTTATCAATAGATAGAGACAATGAGCATTGTGCAGGTTGAATTTCTAGACATAATAGGGCTCTATTATGTATAATGCATGTCCCTGGTTTAAAATCCATGCACATTGACAGTCAAGTAACATTGACTCAATAGATTTCAGGGGTCAAAATCAGGGCAGTAAAATCGATTACCTACAGGGCCTGAGTAACAGGGAAGATGGGGAATTTGATTAAATGTAGACTCATCATGTGCCTACTTGTTGTCCCATCCCCAGTCACCTGGGCTTAGTGTCATTGTGGCCTACAGTGTAAAGGTATGAACAAAGTGTTAACACATACACATAGTCATACATGCACTCTAATGCCAGCAAGGTGTATGGAATGGCTGAAGGAAAGCCAAAACAATTCCTCTAATGTAACAGATTGTTTGATAGGCCCAGCGTCATCATTATTTCCCTTGGATTAACTCTGCTCAGTGCAAAACTCAAAACTGGGCACAAGAGGGGGCTGTGACCCAGTTTAAGGAGTCCTTCATCCCAAGCAGTAAACCAATGTTGAAGTTAGAAAACATCAAGCATGTCTGGTAATGGCATTGCCCATTCCTTTCATTCCTCTGGCAGCAGCATTTTGCTGCTTGGGTCTGACACCTGCTAGTCTCGGGTAGCCAGACATGCTAAACTACGATCATTGGATCCATACTTCCTACATTGTTTGGACGTTCATTCATGATTTATTCTATTCAAATCGAAGCACCAGACTAACCAGAGTAATTGTTTAGAACGGTCATCTGAAAACAGCAGAGAATAGTCTGCACAACATGTAAGACTACATAATACTGTACATTGTATGTGTAGGCTAGAAGAGAATGGTTAGAGAACTGAATTCCACAAGATGGAGTTATTTGAAACATTTGCAAAAGAGTCAGCTCTATGAATCATATGCATTTTAAGAGACATAGAGGCACCTTTCAAGTTGATGTAAATGGCAGAGAACCATTTTCTTTTCATCTCTTAATTTATTACAACTAAAAATATCTGACAGGAGTGGAATACCTGTTACAACATGTTTGTAATAATGGAACATGATGAGTAACATTTACATCACAGGTTCTCAAATTAGTTCTTTTCTATATTTGATCACTATTAAATCACTTCAATTTAATTGCACTGCAATTGTTTTGATTGATTATTTTTGACTATTTTGTTGCTTACAATGAATAATTGAATGGCTGTTTGAAATACAAACTGACTATTTATATCTTTTCAGTGCTATTTTGTCTAATTTAAAGTATTTTGAATTATTACAAGGTTTTAACATTAATGAAAGGTGTCACCTATAAGCACTAAAAACGTATGTATTATATGATTCACTTAATATATTATGTGATAAATTACTATATTGTACATCACAATCATATTTAAAGTATTTAATAATTTGCTATATTGTATGTTCATGAGCAGCTGTCAAAAAGAAATACAAATATATATTTTTTAATGTAGGTTGGATATTTCAATGCAATACTCCGCTGCAAGCATTACCAAACTGAGGGTGTCTTTCAGGCCTGGAGTAACTATTTGAAATTCACAGTAACTTAAACATCTACATATATCTGCACATTTCTTTTGTTAGTAACTCTTTTCACAAATCTACTTACCCATGGTATCCTTTTCCTGTATTTCGCAACTATTGGGATAATGCATTTCTGAAGTGTTTACAGCATTTTTTCTTACACTGGAGAAAGGCATTGATTTCATGGCTAAGAACATGCGTAAGAACTAGGAGAGAGAACTAGGAGCTAGAACTAGGAGCTAGAACTAGGAGCTAGAACTAGGAGCTAGAACTAGGAGAGATAACTACTTGATGCCATTTGAGGGGGAGGGCTAGCGGCTCTCTGTGTATCTTCACTATTGATCTGAATGTTTAATTTTCCTTATCAATGTCCAATACCATTGCAGGTTGTTTTCACACATTTCCTAAGCTGCTTCTTTGTCTTGTAAGGTTGTAGATTCGCGAGTGACGCTCAGCAAATGAAGGAAATGTGTTGTATGAGCTGAAAACCAAAAATAAGGAATATTTCAATCTCTCTTGAGCAGACAGGCCTCCACTAATCACTGTGCTTATGCATTCAACCCACATTTTCATGGGACTCCCATATCAGTTGTGTTCCATGAAACCAAACCCTCCCATCCATTTTGTGGACACAGGAGTCAAAGTTAAAACCAACTATGAGCTTTAATACGATCACAAAGTGTGAAGAATAGTTTGCTGGGCTTGGAGTTTTGTTGAAAACTAGTGTAAGCACATCCAACGTTCAGGTGCAGGGGTGCGTAAAGTATAGTCCTGAAAAAGAAATAAATACCTGCACAATGTTGGACACTCCGGTTGTTAGTTGTTGGTGGGGTTTTGTCTCACAATACATGGGATAGATCACTTTTTCCAAATTTGTAGTCGAAAAATAAGCTTTAAAATAAGTTAACAAACTGTTTAAAAGATGTCTGAACATCTCATTGAACACGCTCATTGAAGGAACATTAGGTGAGAATAGAGGAGAGATAAGGTGATGGTTTGGTTACTCTTTGGCTTTTTGTCCAGGCACTGGTTTGGGTCCTGGGTCCTTTAACTAACCTCAGTGAATAGGCTGTCAGCCCTCCAGGGGACATAAGAGATATTTTTATTTTCGTTATGGAGAGGGACATGCAAGGACAAACATGTCCATAGCACTTCTAACTCATGTGTAAATGCTCTGTAAATGTTTTGTATATGTTGCTGTGGCTGTTGTACAATATATCAATATATAAAATAAAAGGGAGGTCTATGTATGTCTGAGGACTCTGACACAGAAATGACAGTAGCCTAATACTGAGAATTGTGCCAATGTAATCCAACAAAACCTAATGTACAGTATTTTTTAAATATTTTCCTATACTGTAGCATACAGCTTTGTGAATCATAGACTATGGTTATAATTCAAATAGGTTTTTATTTCCCCTCAGTCTGTTGGTGAGTAGGCTACTCGTACGCTAAAGAGGAGTCCAAGCACATGTTTTCTGCAATAATGCTGATATTGTAGTTTTACTTGAGGGGACTCATCTTCCAGCAGTCTCACTTCATTTAGTGTCCTTTAATGCATGCAGTTCTTCCACTGATGATGAACAGAAATACATTCTGTGAAATTGATGAAAGAGAGAGAGTAAGAGAGAGAGAGATTATAAATTGTGTCACAGTGGTGAGTATTTGGATGCAAATGCAAATCTGTATTCTTCAGTATGAATAGGATCATGTCTGGCATGCATTATTAAATAAACACATGAATGCATAACCATGGTGTCCCCGTTGTAGGCTATTTTTCAATGTGTTATGAAAGGGATGCATCATGTTTACCAGGGAGACGGGGAATAAATAATGTTCTAACAAACTTTTTCGTTAACATCCAAGAGAAACAATGCTCAGTCAATGGAGGAAAATTCTCTGCAGTCTTAGGGCCTTTTCACACATAGTTCTGAGCTATAGTTTGAATTAGAATTAGATTATTTGTTACATTGTATTTACATTTTTGGGGGGTCTGGTTGATTTCACAATGCCAAAAGTCAAACGAACTAAAATGCCTTAACAAAACCATATGTTCATGCAGGTAATATGTTTATTGGAGAAAAATGCTCACGTTAAATCCATCTATGATTATCAAGAAGCATAACTTGTGTCCCAAACTTCATTTTAGGCTACTTTTGCTTTGGTCTTTCAACAACATGTGGGAGGAAACAATAGCAGCTTTAAGTGCAATGTGAACAGTCTATATTCAGTAGCCTATACAGTGGCGATTTTAGCATGTAAATCTTGGTGGGGCAAACTCATTTATTTATGCATGCCAGCCAAGCCACTACACAACACAATACCAAACAATACATTCATTGCACTATAACGGTGACAAAATGTGCCCACAAACTGTTAGGGCCTACATAAAGCTGTCCCAACAACAGAGCTTTCTTTTCAGCACCATGGAGCCTTATCTGGCAGCGAAACAGTTAATGCAGCCTTATTTACTGCCTTTAAAAAAAAAAATAGCTGATGGCTGACTTGTTTAAACAAATGTGGCTTCTACAGACAGTTGAGATGTACAAACTATGTCATAAAGAAACGATGAGTGGATAACACGCAATCCGTAATTTCAATTAAGACATTAATGAGCGAGTTAAGACAGATGTAGTCAATATAACTTTTTGTTCAGCACCTGGCCCAACAGCTTACTACACAACATATACTTGGTATTACTTTCGTAGCTACAGTATACATACAGTGCGTTAGGAAAGTATTTAGAGCAGGTTTTCATCAATGATCTCTCTGTACTTTGCTCCGTTCCTCTTTCCCTCGATCCTGACTAGTCTCCCAGTCCTTGCTGCTGTAAAACATCCCCACAGCATGATGCTGCCACCACCATGCTTCACCTTTGGGATGGTGCCAGGTTTCCTCCAGACGTGACGCTTGGCATTCAGGCAAAAGAGTTCAATCTTGGTTTCATCAAACCAGAGAATCTTGTTTCTCATGGTCTGAGAGTCCTTTAGGTGCCTTTTGGCAAACTCCAAGCAGGCTGTCATGTGCCTTTTACTGAGGAGAGGCTTCCGTCTGGCCAGTCTACCATAAAAGCTTGATTGTTGGAGTGCTGCAGAGATGGTTGTCCTTCTGGAAGGTTCTCCCAGCTCCACAGAGGAACTCTGGAGCTCTGTCAGAGTGACCATCGGGTTCTTGGTCACCTCTCTGACCAAGACCCTTCTCCCCGAATTGCTCAGTTTTGCCGGGTGGCCAGCTCTAGGAAGAGTCTTGATGGTTCCAAACTTCTTCCATTTAAGAATGATGGAGGCCACTGTGTTCTTGGGGACCTTCAATGCTGCAGAAATGTTTAGCTACCCATCCCCAGAACTGTGCCTCAATAAAATCCTGTCTCTGAGCTCTACAGACAATTCCTTCGACCTCATGGCTTGGTTTTTGCTCTGGCATGCACTGTCAACTGTGGGACCTTATATAGACAGGTGTGTGCCTTTCCAAATCATTTCCAATCAATTGAATTTACCACAAGTAGACTCCAATCAAGTGGTAGAAACATCTCAAGGATGATCAATGGAGACAGGATGCACCTGAGCTCAATATCTAGTCTCAAAGCAAAGGGTCTGAATACTTATGTAAATAATGTATTTTTGTTTTTTTATCTTTAATACATATGCAAAAATTTCTAAAGACCTGTTTTTGCTTTGTCAATTTTGAATAAGGCTGTAACGTAACAAAATGTGGAAGAAGTCAAGGGGTCTGAATACTTTCCAAATGCATTGTATCTCCCTGGCAAATTACATAATTTGTACAAGCAGTGTCACTGCAGTCCCTGGTTCGAATCCAGGCTGAAACCCAACCGACTGTGATTGGGAGTCCCATAGGGCGGCGCACAATTGGTTTGGCTGGTGTAGGTCGTCATTGTAAATAATTTGTTCTTAACTCACTTGCCTAGTTAAATAAAACAATATTTTTTTAAATTACGCAAATTATGCAGCGGCATACAATACATTTTTGGACTCACCTTATTGTGCTGTGCTCACTTGAACAGGAAGGTGGCGAAGCGGTCCTTGTGGAAAACATTTTCATAAAACTTTGTCAACAAAGTCTTGCATTCTCTGTATGTATGGTGCTTTCAAGACATCTGGGAACTCTGAAAAAGCAAGGTTGAATTATGACGTCAGTGATCTTCAGGTCGGAGCTCTAGAAAGAGGCCAGAGTTCCCGACTTGGAATTCCGAGTTGGATGACCATTCAATATGTATTTTCCCAGTCTGAGCTTGTTTTTATCCGAGTTCCCAGTTGTCTTAAACTTACTGGAGTCTGAGATTTCTCAGTTCAGAGTTTCCAGTAGTTTTGAACGCGGCAGAAGTCATGGTGGATTGACAGCATGGCCAATGTATTCAATCTTTTCTGGCCCATGGTGTTGCATATGAATGTTTTTCCTTTGAAGCTTGGAAAAGAGACCCTTAAAACCAGACTTGGACCACACACCCTCTCCACCAAATAGCAGGGGAAGCAAAATAGCAAAATAGTGATTGCTTTGCAACGCTTGCAGTTAGCCACTGATTCCTTCCAAACCACTCATTGTTGAATTTGCGATTTCCAACTTGTTGTGTAATGTTTATGTCCAATGCCCGATGAGCACCGACACGTTTTATCTATAATTTCTCTTCATTATTATCTTCATTTGACAAGGATTAAAAAGGATTTGCCAGTAGATTGTCGACGTGATTCATAAGGACGACTGCTTGTCTAGCTTGCTAGCTAAGATTTTGAAAGTATGTTGTTGACATGATCAGTCCAATCAAAGCTACAGTAGACTTGATTTGACATCATTTTATCTATGGCCAATGACCTTGAGCCTTCTTGGATGGGCACTTCTAATGTAAATCTATGGTAGCACCCAAGGGGGCTTGAACTTTCTAGCTCTCCCTGTAGATTATGTGGTGATGTAGTATCCCCATGAGTGACAGAACACTGAGCCAATCACGGCGCAACTAGAGAAGACTACCAACCCCTACGCTCTGTATTTTCTGATGGCTGCCCCACCACTACAGAAAGCACTGAGCTAGGCTAAAACAGCTGCATTTTGGAGCTGCCTTACTCAAGAAAGCAAAAAAGAGACTGTTTGTATGTGGCTTTATTAACTCAATATATATATATTTTTTTTTACATTGTTTGCAAACTGATATGTGACACGTATTAATGCCAAAATAACATGCAAAACAAGCAACAAACATAAAAGAAAATAAACTGCTCAAAAAAATAAAGGGAACACTTAAACAACACATCCTAGATCTGAATGAAAGAAATAATCTTATTAAATACTTTTTTCTTTACATAGTTGAATGTGCTGACAACAAAATCACACAAAAATAATCAATGGAAATCCAATTTATCAACCCATGGAGGTCTGGATTTGGAGTCACACTCAAAATTAAAGTGGAAAACCACACTACAGGCTGATCCAACTTTGATGTAATGTCCTTAAAACAAGTCAAAATGAGGCTCAGTAGTGTGTGTGGCCTCCACGTGTCTGTATGACCTCCCTACAACGCCTGGGCATGCTCCTGATGAGGTGGCGGATGGTCTCCTGAGGGATCTCCTCCCAGACCTGGACTAAAGCATCCGCCAACTCCTGGACAGTCTGTGGTGTAACGTGGCGTTGGTGGATGGAGCGAGACATGATGTCCCAGATGTGCTCAATTGGATTCAGGTCTGGGGAACGGACGGGCCAGTCCATAGCATCAATGCCTTCCTCTAGCAGGAACTGCTGACACACTCCAGCCACATGAAGTCTAGCATTGTCTTGCATTAGGAGGAACCCAGGGCCAACCGCACCAGCATATGGTCTCACAAGGGGTCTGAGGATCTCATCTCGGTACCTAATGGCAGCCAGGCTACCTCTGGCGAGCACATGGAGGGCTGTGCGGCCCCCCCAAAGAAATGCCACCCCACACCATGACTGACCCACCGCCAAACCGGTCATGCTGGAGGATGTTGCAGGCAGCAGAACGTTCTCCACGGCGTCTCCAGACTCTGTCACGTCTGTCACGTGCTCAGTGTGAACCTGCTTTCATCTGTGAAGAGCACAGGGCGCCAGTGGCGAATTTGCCAATCTTGGTGTTCTCTGGCAAATGCCAAACGTCCTGCACGGTGTTGGGCTGTAAGCACAACCCCCACCTGTGGACGTCGGGCCCTCATACCACCCTCATGGAGTCTGTTTCTGACCATTTGAGCAGACACATGCACATTTGTGGCCTGCTGGAGGTCATTTTGCAGGGCTCTGGCAGTGCTTCTCCTGCACCTCCTTGCACAAAGGTGGAGGTAGCGGTCCTGCTGCTGGGTTGTTGCCCTCCTACGGCCTCCTCCACGTCTCCCGATGTACTGGCCTGTCTCCTGGTAGCGCCTCCATGCTCTGGACACTACTCTGACAGACACAGCAAACCTTCTTGCCACAGCTCGCATTGATGTGCCATCCTGGATGAGCTGCACTACCTGAGCCACTTGTGTGGGTTGTAGACTCCGTCTCATGCTACCACTAGAGTGAAAGCACCGTCAGCATTCAAAAGTGACCAAAGCATCAGCCAGGAAGCATAGGAACTGAGAAGTGGTCTGTGGTCCCCACCTGCAGAACCACTCCTTTATTGGGGGTGTCTTGCTAATTGCCTATAATTTCTACCTGTTGTCTATTCCATTGGCACAACAGCATGTGAAATGTATTGTCAGTCAGTGTTGCTTCCTAAGTGGACAGTTTGATTTCACAGAAGTGTGATTGACTTGGAGTTACATTGTGTTGTTTAAGTGTTCCCTTTATTTTTTTGAGCAGTGTATATACAGTGCATTCGGAAAGTATTCAGACCCCGTAACTTTTTCAACATTTTGTTACGTTACAGCCTTATTCTAAAATTGATTAAATTGTTGTTTTTTCCCTCATCAATCTACACACAATAAATACCCCATAATGACAAAGCCAAAACTGTTTTTTTTCATTGTTGTAAATGTATTTATTTTTTAAAATTGAAATATCACATTTACTTAAGTATTCAGACCCTTCACTCAGTACTTTGTTGAAGCACCTTTGGCAGTGATTACAGCTTCGAGTCTTCTTGGATATGACGCTACAAGCTTGGCACACCTGTATTTTTCTCTGCAGATCCTCTCAAGCTCTGTATGGGGAGCGTCACTTCACAGCTATTTTCAGGTCTCTCCAGAGATGTTCGATCCGGTTCAAGTCCAGGCTCTGGCTGGGTCACTCAAGGACATTCAGAGACTTGGCCCGAAGCCACTCCTGTGTTGTCTTGGCTGTGTGTGTAGGGTCGTTGTCCTGTTGGAAGGTGAACCTTCGCCCCAGTCTGAGGTCCTGAGCGCTCTGGAGCTGGTTTTCTTCAAGGATATCTCTGTACTTTGCTCCGTTCATCTTTCCCTCGATCCTGACTAGTCTCCCAGTCCCTGCTACTGAAAACATCCCCACAGCATGATGCTGCCACCCCCATGCTTCACTGTAGGGATGGTGCCATGTTTCCTCCAGATGTGAAGCTTGGCATTCAGGCCAAAGAGTTACATTTTGATTTCATCAGATCAGAGAATCTTGTTTCTCATGGTCTGAGAATCTTTAGGTGCCTTTTGGCAAACTCCAAGTGGAGTGCTGCAGAGATGGTTGTCCTTCTGGAATGTGCTCCCATCTCCACCGAGAAATTCTGGAGCTCTGTCAAAGTGACCATCGGGTTCTTGGTCACCTCCCTGACCAAGGCCCTTCTCCCCCGATTGCTCAGTTTGGCCGGGCGGCCAGCTCTAGGAAGACTCTTGGTGGTTCCAATCTACTTCCATTTAAGAATGATGGAGGCCATTGTGTTCTTGGGGACCTTCAATTCTGCAGAATTTTTTTGGTACCCTTTCCCAGATCTGTGCCTCGACACAATCCTGTCTCTAAGCTATGCGGACAATTCCTTTGACCTCATGGCTTGGTTTTTGCTCTGACATGCACTGTCAACTGTGGGACCTAGTATAGACAGGCGTGTGCCTTTCCAAATCATGTCCAATCAATTGAATTTACCACAGCCACAGGTGGACTCCAATCAAGTTGTAGAAACAAGGATGATCGATGGAAACAGGATGAACCTGAGCTCAATTTCGAGTCTCATAGCAAAGGGTCTGAAAACGTATGTAAATAAGGTAATTCTGTTTTTAAATTTGTTATAAATTTGCAAGCATTTCTAAAAACCTGTTTTCGCTTTGTCATTATGGGGTATTGTGTGTAGATTGCTGAGGATTTGTTTTTATTTAATCAATTTTACAATAAGGCTGTAATGTAACAAATGTGGAAAAAGTCGAGGAGTCTGAATACTTTCCGAATGCACTGTACATAGATAAATATGTGGGGCTCAAAATACTGAATGACAGGTCGCCACTGAGCCTATATCTCCGGTGTAGCCCCCGTCTTCCCTAATCTGCATCAGATAATGAGCTCTTACTGTACATGAACTGCTTATCACAGAATGTTTCAGAGATATCAAGTTACAGCCTGGAAAAATATGGTACTGCGCAGTCAACCAACCAAGCAACAATACTGAGAGCCTCTGGTTCTTTTCCTGTGTTTGGTCTGGACTGGGTTCTCACCTGCCGCAAACCGCATCATGATTGCCTACGAATGGATTCGGACCAAGATCACCCTAAACCGTGATGCATTGTTTAGTGCGCTCCTGGTGCAGATAGTGTTCATACCAGTCCAAGCAGATGCTGACTATGGGTTCAATGAACGGACCACATCCACACACATCGATCATTCAACGAGATCTCAAAGTAAAGGGGACTTTCACACCAAATTGTTTTGGTACAGTTTTTCCGAACTCTAGTGAGTTTACCCCCTTTGGACTGGTGTGAATACTCTATCCACACTTGGGAGCGCACTAAACAACGCACCATGATTCGCTCAAAAAGTGTGATCTCGGTCCAATTCAATTCGAACAACAGCTGTAGTTGAGAACGCAGTCTGGACCAAACACAGAAAAAGAACGCTAGTCGCGCATTATTATTGGTTGTTTGACTGCGAGCATTTGATGAAATCCATGCAGCATCATAACTTGAAATCTCTGAAACATTTTGTGAGTTGCAGGGCATTTTTGAGCGCATGTTATGCAGATTAGGGGAAAAGGGGGCTATACAAGGGATATAGGATACTGAATATAGCTTATTAATGTCGCAGTTAGAGCGGTTATTGCGCTCTTTCCTGGCGCATGCTGTTGGAAGACCAAAGCGAAAGCAATATGAAGATTGGGAGACACAAGTGATGCTTTATGATAATCAAAAATGGATTTAAGGTAAGAATTTTTGTCCAATAAACAAATGACTTGCATGGACACATGTTTTTGTTTGGGCATTTTAGTTCGTTTGACATTTGGCAACGTGAAACCTATTCAAACACCAAATTAAAAAAATACAATGTAACAAATTGCCTAACTCTGATACAAACGATAGCTCAAAACAGTATGAAAATGTATGCACTCACTACTTTAAATCGCTCTAGATAAGAGCGTCTGCTAAATTACTGAAATGTAAGAATTGTGTGAAAACGCGTTGCTATATGTTTGTTTGGAACGTAGGCTATCTGGGACAAATACTATAGATTGCAGATAGGCCTATATGAAAACAGAGACGCATGCCAATAGAGAGAAATAGTAATGGCGTCTTTTTGTAGGCACTAACTCTGCCATGGTTCGTTGAACAAAGCCTATGAGGAAAATCAATGACGTTTTTGTAGGGGGTTTTGATAATCTTCGAAAATAAGGTATGTGGTAAACACAGGAAACTTATGAGATCTTATACGTTTTCTTAAATGAGACAATATTCATCAACTAACATCACTTTTTGAGAATTTTGAATAATTTATGTAATGATTAAAAAAAACACAAAGGCTTCATAATTCATAAAGGTCATGTTAACTGACTGCTATTATATCGTACAACAAAAACGTATAAGATATCCTAAGCCTGAGACCGTATTTTCGGTGTTTAGCCTATTCCAAAACCCTATTCTTTCCCCATTCATTTTCCTGTAAGGATGACTGAACGAACCAGAAACGTTTTTTCTGGGTATTGGGACTACAAACTGGGGAGCTCTGTCGCTGTAGCCTAATCTTCGAGGAACTTGGCCCTCTTAACTGCTATGGCGCACGAGTTCATACTCAGTTCACGGAAGAGAACATTCTGTTCTACAGTCGCACGTGGACACACAGGGAGGTGGTGTTGGTTAGAATAACATGTTAGAGCGTACCAACGTGATATACTGTCGGTAAGGGGTGTAGCGGCAATAACAGACATCCAATGACGTGTTTATGGACAGTGGAGAATTCCAGTGCAGACTGTAGATTCAGGCAATAGCCTATGGTCACGACGTCTTCCTACACCCGTATAGCCTATATCCTGTTAGCCTAGTAAGGCCACCAGACATGGGTGTGTTGGGGGGGCTATAGAATAATTTAATTCTGATATTAGGCTAGGTCCTAGGCATAGTCTTACCGAAGTCTAACCGGGTTGGGGTAGAATGGAATAAACCACAAGCCTAATTAAACCAGGCACGTGGATATCACGGTGGCGACTGTAGCAACATATTCTCTCCTGACAAGTGGCAACACGGTTTATTTTTTCTTCGAACTGTGTCCTGGTGAGCTCGGAGAAAGGGGTTTACATTTGGAGGGGCTCTTGTTACAAGCAGCCTCATTGGCTGATTTCTCCTACCTCTCAGGACCTGGACTTCATTCTATGTATGCATTTGCAGATGAGTATGCCATAATTGTAACAGAGAAATGAATTATCAGAAACTCAAGTAGAGCAACATTGTTTTAAATTAGTGAGTTCCCTTGAGAGTAAAATGACAAACCACTGAAACATCATGAAGACACGCTGTGGTTATAATAGGCTATGTAAGGTTAGTATATTCAAATGTAGCCTATAGCTTGTGTTGGTAAATCAAATTAAAATAGAACTATTATTAGGCTATACACTGAGTGAACAAAACATTTCGGTACATCTTCCTAATATTGAATTGCACCTCCTTTTGCTATTAGGGACCATAGCTTTCAACTGGTCAAGTCTCTCATGGAAAGGGAATGTGTTCCTAATGTTTTGTACACTCAGTGTATAACCCTGAGCTAAGAAAATAACCCCAAAAGTTCAAAGTAGGCTACAGTTCGGGATTTGGGAAGCTGTTCAATAGTATTGTAGTGACCTTAACACAACACCTAGTGACCTCGTCAAGAGGTTCGGCCTCTTGGTGTAACAGTTAAGGTGTTGGCTTGACAGTAGCTGGAGCAATCAATTCCTGATTGGGGCTACACCTCGAATTCGCTACAGTATTTATAATTCTTGATATTTTCCCATTGATTCTTGAAGAATATAATCCATAAATGCCTCACGAGTTTAGCACAAAACAGGGTCAGAACTATGTCGACGTCATGGATCTAGTCAGTCCTTGCATCTTGAGCGCTGGATATTCCCAAATAAATGTCACTTTTTAATTGTCATGTGAGGCTATAGGCTACGCTGGAAAAAAATGTAAGGGAAAAAAATAATCGTTTTTCTCAAAGAGACGTGTTCGGTGCTGAAGAAATGTGTTACGGAAATGAGCTAGAGGAATTGTGTTGCAATGCGCCTTGCCTTAACCCTTGAAAAAGAACACTCGCGCAGTCTGGTCAACAATGATGTGTGGCATGACAGAAACAGTCCCCCTTTTCATATTGTTCATCCAGTGATTGGCCCACCATCCCTTCCATCAATGAATATGAACGAGCTATTCCAAGTAGTGTATACAAAAAATACGTCACTTCTACTCGTAGCCAATTGCAGCCCTGTTTTATTATGACACCCTGGGATTCCGCGAATTTGTTTCTTGGAGTTGGGAACAGCTTCATGCTGTAAAGTAGGACAAGTTGACGCATTTGCGAGGAGAGAAAGAAGACAGCAGAACCTACAACACTATTCCAGGACCGTATTTATTATTTACAGGCTACAGAGAAGTAAATCAAACATAAAGATAATTATCTAGTTAGTAGCCTAGTTACCAAAGAGCGTTTATTTGATCCGTTTCTGTAAAATAGTATTATTTTGAGACACAAAGAAGACACATGTGGAACTGAAAACCACATGTTTCCTGAAATCTCTGTGATGTGAAGATAACCCACTTGATAAATTACAAGGAGCGTCAATTTATCAAAGGCGAAAATATCAGCATCCGTTTAGGGAACATATTTTTGTTACCGGTTAAATAAATAAAGGCTTCGGCAATGTCGGAGGTTGATCTCGCTGCTGAGTGTTTAGTCTCCATCGCAAACCGCCGCCCACCGGAGGACCGCTGTCCCGATGCCAAACCGAAAGAAGACATGTCGAAAGAGAACCAAGAAAACAGGACTTTGTTAATGGTGGCGATGATTTTGCTCGACCTGAACAAATGTAACCAGATAACACGCAGTGAGACATGTGGTGGGGGTAGTAGATGTCTGGGCCAAAGTGATGCCAACAGCATGGTTAACGAATCCCTGCGTGGTCACAGGGTGAGCGGGGACACTGCAAGGGCGCCACATACCTCGACAGAAAAGCAGTCACGGAACAAGAAGGCTGTGATTGTGCATGTGTCCTCAGAGAAGAGACATTGTTGCCCGTTCAGCGGCTGTGGGAAGATGTATGGCAAGTCTTCCCACCTTAAAGCCCACCTTAGAGTGCACACTGGTAAGTGTTGTAAAGGTTAGGCTACATAAAGAAGTAAACTAGATAGTCTATACTGGTATATAGCTTAGCTCTGTATGCCCACACTGGCGCAGAGATTATTGAGAACATAACTTTGACCAGTCTACTATGGCTCTCATAGTTTGTACTAAAGACAATTCGATTTGGGGTATTCTAGAATCTAGATAACCATCGTGCCTACGCTCTGTAGTATGTGTGCGTGTTGTACATAACTCAAATTACACACGAACTGTCTTCCTGTGTGTTTTGATTGCGGAGGTGTATCCATGGGCAGAGAGGTGTGTGCACAAAGTGCGACGTGATTCTTGTTGACACCATAGAGTTCTCTAGTGACCAAAAGGCAGTATTAGCATTGGCAGCGCCATTGAGGGCTTTCACCACTTTAACTAACTGGGTGGGACTTCAGACTTCATTGGCTGATCCCTCCAGATGACCCTGTTGGAGTCATGTCCAACCAGGACATCAGGAGGGATCAGCCAATCATGACGAACAAAATGTACTACTTCAAAATGGAGATTGCCTCAATGGAGCTGTGCATGTTGTCACAGGTGCTATAATGGCACAGATACAAAGATGAGTCCTCAATCTCTCACTATGGTTGACACAAATTGTTGAGCAAGAAATGAGAACAGTGTGCATAGTAGTACAGAAACTGACTTCCTAGACATGTAGATACGGCACATAGAGTGGAGGTGTTATAATACCTATAAAACCTAGTGGTTTAGGGACTTGTAGTCTTGCATGTCTACTTTGATGCTAATTAGCATTTTTGAATATGACAGTAAATAGAGCTGAATATATTGATTAAAGTCACCTTGTCCTAGAGAGATTTACACGGTTATCAAAATGTAACGTCAGGGTAAGCCAACATGAAACACAGACCCTATTTTAAGTGTTTCTAAAATCCCCTATGAGAAAGATGAATGGTGGAAAAACGATTGGAACCATTTCTATGTTTGACTGCTAGGTTTTATGGGTATTATGACTCATACTGTGGTACTCTATTCAAACTTCTACTAGGCTACATAGGTCTTGTTCACGTGCTAGTCAGAATTAGGAAACTCAGAGATTTCCGACTTGCTAATTGGTTGTAGTTCTACACGTGCCACATTCAACCAGTTACAAGTCGGAAATTTCAGAGTTCCGACTAGATTGTGAACGTGTCATTATAGACGGGTTGGTCGACAACGTCACAAAAATGATGCGCGCTCATAGATGTGTCCAGAAGGAGTGCGTTGTTATGATTCTGAATGGTCCGATAGCTAGCAACAATGACAAGAAGCTGTCGTGCGGAATCGTAGGTGGCTCGTTTCAGCTCTTTGTATCTTGTTATTGATACCATGCCTTGTTTTGAGGTGTTTTGATTGTTTTAATGTTGATGCCAATGTAGCTCAATTCGCTAGCTAGCATTTCATTTGTACATTTGATTTATTTTCATATTAAATTCTATGGGCTAGCGTCCCACCTGCGGGACACAGCCAGTGAAATATCAGGGCCGAAAATTCAAAAACAACAAAATGTCATAATTCAACTTTCTCAAACATACGACTATTTTACACCATTTTAAAGATACACTTCTCGTTAATCTAACCACATTGTCCGATTTCAAAAAGGCTTTACAGCAAAAGCAAAACATTAGATTATGTTAGGAGAGTACATAGACAAAAATAATCACACAGCCATTTTCCAAGCAAGGACATGTGTCAATAAAACCCAAAACACAGCGAAATGAAGCACTAACCTTTGACGATCTTCATCAGATGACACTTCTAGGACATTATGTTATACAATACATGTATGTTTTGTTCGATAAAGTTCATATTTATATCCAAAAACAGCATTTTACATTGGCGCGTGATATTCAGAAAATGTATTCCCACCAAAACGCCGGTGAATGTGCACATCAATTTACAAAAATACTCATCATAAACGTTGACAAAATACATAACAGTTATTTTAAGAATTATAGATAGACTACTCCTTTATGCAACCGCTGTGTCAGATTTTAAAATAGCTTTACGGAGAAAGCACATTTTTCAATATTCTGAGTACATAGCTCAGCCATCACGGTGAGCTATTCAGACACCCGCCAAATTCGGGGCAACCTAAACTCAGAATTAGTATTAGAAATATTGTATTACCTTTGCTGATCTTTGTCAGAATGCACTCCCAGGACTGCTACTTCCACAAGAAATGTTGTTTTTGTTCCAAATAATCCATATTTATGTCCAAATACCTCCGTTTTGTTCGTGCGTACAGATCACTTATCCAAAGGCAAAACGCGCGAGCGTGGAACGAGAGACGAAAAGTCAAAATGTTCCATTACCGTACTTAGAAGCATGTCAAATGCTGTTTAAAATCAATCTTTATGGTATTTTTTACGTAAAATTGCGATAATATTCCAACTGGACAATAGCATATTCATTCAAGAAGAAAAAGAAGGAACGGCGCGCTCGCGGGACCACGCATATCCAATCCCTTTGTCCACAAGCAGTCCACTTAGTCACTGATCTCCTATTATCTGCCCAGCGACAGGAGAATGCTGAAATAACTTTCTGAAGGTTGTTGACAGCCAATGGAAGCCTTAGGAAGTGCAACGTGACCCCACAGAAACTGTAGTTTCGATAGAGAATCAAAAGAAGAACTACAATTCTCAGACACTCCTGGTTGGATTTTTCTCAGGTTTTTGCCTGCCATATGAGTTCTGTTATACTTACAGACACCATTCAAACAGTTTTAGAAACTTCAGAATGTTTTCTATCCAAATCTACTAATAATATGCATATTCCAGTTTCTGGGCCAGAGTAGTAACCTGTTTAAATTTGGTACGTTTTTTATCCGCCCCCTAGCCCAGACAGGTTAATATAAATTGTATTTGTCACATGTGCCGAATACAACAACCTTACCTTGAAATGCTTACTTGCAGAGTTTTTAAAAAGTAAGTAAGAAAAATGTGCTAAATTAACTAAAGGAAAAATAGTTACACAATAACGAGGATATATACAAGGGTACCGAGTCAATGTGCAGAGGTACAGTTTAGTCGAGGTAATTGCGGTAATATGTACATGTAACGTTAGGTAAGTGACTATACATAGATAATACCAACAACTGTAACAATGTATTAGAGGCAACAGGTACTCATTGTTCAAATGTATTTATGTTTTCAATAAACATTTGGAGAAGAAATATAGTTTACATGTTGTCAACGGTCTAAGTAAACCCTGTCTGTTTTGCCCCATATTTGTGCAAACGTCAGTTTTGTTGCTAATCAACCAACCTGTCTATAGCCCACCATTTCATCCAAGTGTTAAGGACCTGTTACCTATGTTTAATGTGTAGCCTGGATATATTATTGTAATAAACCCACTCAAGCCCACGTATTGTCTTTGGTAACCATGCAACACCCCTTCCTCTTACATCACATATTTCACTACACTCATATTTTTGTTTCTAGACAGGATACCTGGTCATGAAGGAATTCAACATTTGAATGAATTAGGCCTATTTGTAGTACAACTGCTATTGATCAGTCGGTATAATAATGAGCATGTAGAATCCCCTTAAGATCATTTTATACAAATCTTACAATGTTCCTGACATATCTATCATTTCATATAAATGTTGATACATAGAGAACATATTATTGTTATATAGCCTTGTTATAAGAATTCAATATTATAACAGCTCTTAAGTGCTTAATGGTAAGTGACGTTTCAAAACCGGAATTTTCACTCAATTGCACACCTGTAGAATAGAATGTTAGCCAATTTGATTTATTATGAAAAATGTTGACCTTCATTCTGTCATTGAGAACTCCTCAGAATGACTCCACTTATTCCCTCTTCCTTCTCTTTGTCCTCTTGGTGGCTATGGTTCTTCAGGTGAGAGGCCATTCCAGTGTACCTGGCCAGACTGCACTAAGAGGTTTTCTCGTTCAGATGAGTTGACACGCCACTACCGAACACATACGGGGGAGAAGCGCTTCACCTGCCCACTATGTGACAAGTGTTTCATGAGGAGTGATCATCTGACCAAACACGCCCGCCGCCACGCAGGCTTTCACCCCAGCATGCTTCAGGGCCCCACAGTCAGAAGAAGCCGCTCCTCCGCCTCCTTCTCCTCCTGCGACTCTGGAGACCAGAGCCCTACTGAGGTGTGAGACACACAGGCACAACCAAAATACACTACAGGGAGGTGGAAGTAGGCTAGTTACTTTATATACCCAATAACAAACACAAATTAATTTTTTAGCAAAATGTTATGAAAATGTTTTATCTACTGTGGGCCCAGTGCCCGATTGAACATGACCCTGTTTGTTTTCTGTTTGGTAATAACTGGTCTCTAGTGACCCCTAGTGGTGTGAGCAATATTATCACTGGAATGACAAAAGCGGTATAAATCGTAGAGCCATTCACTTTCTTCGCATATTTCATTTCCTCTTTCTACAAGGAATGCTGTACATTAAGTACATCAAGTAGCAATGTAATAATATATGTGAAGTATGTCCAAAAAAATTCTTTGGACATTTATTTTGTTTTTACACTACCAGACAATGAGAGGCCTTATGTATTAAAGTGCTCCATAATGTAATAGTATAAATCACCTTGGTAGTTGTGTGTGTGTGCTAGTAATTGATATTGAATTGCCTAAATTATGGTTATGTTATAACACAAAGCAGTGCAGTGACGGGTTACTTGTACAACTGAGATAGGTGTCAAATTGCCAACTGAAACTATCCAAATAGAATGTAAAGTTGTGTGTTGCAGCTTAGATTACTATTACAACATTTGCAGTATTGCAACATTTTTTGAACTTTGTACATTATTTTTGTATTTGTATAGGGGATTGTGTAATACTTTGTGCCTTTCAGATTGAATTCATGCTCAGCATTCTTGGACGTTTTGAAGTTGTTCTAATTTTCTGAAAGTCTGAAGCTCCATCTGTCAACCTGTGGATAACTAATTTATAATAGTATTGCTCACTGTAAATACCTGTGTAGTTAATTATGTCAGATATTTTTAACATTAAAACAATTCTTTGTACATCAGTATGATCTATGTGAGGTTGCATCATTTTATAGGGAGCCAAGATGGCGTCACCCATTTTGTAGGCCAAATATCATCCATTCTTTTTTCCCCATATGGATTTTTTTTATGTAGCTTACTTATTTCAACAATGTATTCCATTACATGTTCATTGTTAGATTGCTAATGAACTTAGTACCTGCCTTCACCCTGCGAGAGAGAAATGCATTTAGAAAAATGCCCCAGTATGCAGTAGACACCCCAAGAAGGTTCAGTTGGCTTTGTGTTTATTGATATTATACACTACACAGGACAGTAACATTGTTAAATACTAGAATGTAAGTGTCTACATGAGAACACAATAGTAAAATAAATAATAAATGAAAAAATTAAATGCATACATTCATACTGCAAATCCCTTTAAAATACATTAGGTCATGAGACTGGCAATAAATACACACATTTTGTTTGAATATTCTTTACTTTAAGGCATACTCTAATCGCAAATCAACTCTGAGGTGTTTGAGTGAAGGACTCAGTGAGGGATTAGTACTCAAAGTTAATGATACTTATGATCCTTAGATCACTTTCCAACCAATCACGAGAGGAAAATAAACTGCACCCCACCCCTGCTGTGTGTCTGCTCTGTTGACACTATTTAGAATGATTGTGCCAATCAAGATAGCAGGAGTGGTTAGTTAGACACATTGTGGGAGGGGCATGGTAGGATGTCAACAGGCTGTATCCAAAAAGCTATCTAAAGTCGGCTTATACTTTTACTTAACAAAACCACTTGTTCCCTTTGGCCTCTACTGGGGTGAATTGTGTAAGCAAACTGGAAAAAATATTGTGGTGTAGAATGAGTCCAATGATACAGAGTGCTGTATCATCCTCTTGAATAAGGGTCATCGCAGATTAGCAATCACCTTAATCACCGTACACATATTACCGTAGAACCCAAACAAACTCAAACGTGCAAGAATAACACATTCAAAAGTGATAAATCTATGAAGAATGGACAAAGTAGCAGAGTGTGCAGTAGTAAGATGTGGGAACAAACAGCCAATTCAGATACATTTCCCAATCCCTTTACAGTAGGTGCTCATCATGAATGTCATCCCTTTGCAATACATTCATCCTTAAAAACCATAAATACCTCCAACCAGAACATAAGAAACAGGCAAAAGTGTCAAGGTAGACTGAATGAGTCCATGGACCAGGCCAATGCTACACAACCCTGCTTTCAGTACCAAATTACAGTACCAGATATTAATCTTTACAACACACCCCAGTACATACAATCATACAGATCCTTCAAATAAAAAGTATATAACTACAAAAATGAACTAAATAAAACGCAATAAATATGACGAAGTCAAGTAAGCAGAGCAGCTTTATCACCAGCAGTTAAGATAATATTTCCTATTTAGGGACATGAAAATGATATTTTAAATCAAATGACCTTGTTTTTATTTTCGGCTTGTATTACACAATATTGACCAGGAAGAGGCATCAGAGAGGCCTAGACTAGTGTGTCTCCTCCCAGATCTCAAACACAAACAGAAGTGCATGTCCTACCATAGGAGGAAGTAATCACTGTTAGTCGTATTTTAACATTTTTGTGTTTGTCTTAATTTTCCTTTTTTTCTATTTTTCTTTTTACATTTAACTTTCTGCCCGATAAATTGATTATTTGTTTTCATATAATTATCATATTCTATCAATGCTCTCTGTAGCCGCTCTAATGGCAGAGTAAACTCACAGCAGATGTGTGGGCTACTGGATTTGACAGGCGGTGGAGGAGGTGGCTTGGCAGCACATGCAGGTGGGGTTGACAGATTTGGGCAGGATCAGGTCCAGGTCTTCGTCGTCAGGGATCTCGTCCAGCCGGTAACCATCTTTCAACAGCTGGATATTCAGGTCCTGGTTGATTTGCTGCAAGGGTGGACATATGGATGTGACTAGAGGGTATAAGGTATGGTCAGTCATGTTACTAAGGGGTGTAGGGGATGGTCAGTCATGTTACTAGGGGTGTAGGGGATGGTCAGTTATGTTCTAAGGGGTCGTAGGGGATGGTCAGTCATGTTACTAAGGGGTGTAGGGGATGGTCAGTCATGTTACTAGGGGTCGTAGGGGATGGTCAGTCATGTTCTAAGGGGTCGTAGGGGATGGTCAGTCATGTTACTAGGGGTCGTAGGGGATGGTCAGTTATGTTCTAAGGGGTCGTAGGGGATGGTCAGTTATGTTACTAAGGGGTGTAGGGGATGGTCAGTCATGTTACTAGGGGTCGTAGGGGATGGTCAGTCATGTTCTAAGGGGTCGTAGGGGATGGTCAGTCATGTTACTAGAGGGTGTAGGGGAATGTCACATTACTGGGGCTGCAGAAACTCTACCATAGACTTAAGAAGACTATTAAGTAGAGTCTTCAAGGAGTACCCATGTAACTAAAGGCTTTTCACACGGTGAAAGCCCTGAGTAACATGACTGACCATCCCCTACACCCCTTAGTAACATGCCTGACCATTGTCTACACCCCTTATTTATCAACTGACCTTGTTTTTATTTTCACTTGTATTACACAATAATGACCAGGAGGAATCAGAGAGGCCTAGACTAGTGTGTCTCCTCCCAGATAAGTAGAGTCTTCAAGGAGTACCCATGGAACTGAAGGCTAGTCATATTGTTACACTGTGAAAGCCATAACCACTATGTTTTATCAGAAGTTATTGAAGTTGACTTACTTCAGCGATCATATCAGGCTTTTGAAGACAGTCTTGTTACAGTAGTTAAATGTTTTAATGACAAAGACATAAGACTAAAATATGTAATGTAAGTGGTTTTAAGAATGGGTCAGTTGTGGTGACCATAAATGAATAAAGGTAGCCTGAGTTTTTATCCAACATTTACTGTAATGAGGTTTGTGAAGGGAGAGAACATGAAGATTGTGAGTGTGGTGGGGATGAGTAGCAATGGCCAGGCATGACTGTAAAGTCCAGTACAGATACAACAGCTGAGACGAGACAACGGTTTTTATGCAGTTTTAGAACCGAGGTTTGCTTGATCTAGTTTTAGAACGTCTCATGTCAGCTGCTGGAGTTTATAAGATTCAGTTACTCAAATATTAGCTAAAGAAGAGAGGTGTCCATTTAACAGATGTTCTGTGTTTACCCAAGCTGTTAGCTAGCTAGCCTACCAGACAGATAGCTATTTTGCTGCAGTTAGCTAGCCTAACTTGCTGATATTTCTCTGACAAGTCACGAAAGTCCACCCTGTCTCTGGTGCATGCATTTCATGATACTCATTTGCTACAACAACTTGTTACAACCAGAGGCAGCTTTGTTTCAAAGTACATCAGTCACTGTGTTCCAGGCTGTATCACAACCGGCCGTGATTGGGAGTCCCATAGGGCAACGCACAATTGGCCCAGCATCGTCCGGGTTAGGGTTTGGCAGGGTAGGCCGTCATTGTAAATAAGAATTTGTTATTTTGTTCTGTGGCTCAGTTGGTAGAGCATGGTGTTTGCAACGCCAGGGTTGTGGGTTTGATTCCCACGGGGGGCCAGTACAAAAAAAAAAAAAATGCATGAAATGAAATGTATGCACTCACTACTGTAAGTTGCTCTGGATAAGAGCGTCTGCTAAATGACTAAAATGTAAAAAAATGTAAATTCTTAATTGACTTTCCTTGTTAAATAATGGTTAAATAAATAAAAACTAAATAAATTGTAAAGAGGCACCATCACAGTGGAAATGGTAGCAAATACACGTATGGTCTTTTATCTGTATGCCCCTTCTTTAGTCAGTTGTTCTACAACACAACATTCTAAAACTGGTTAGTTTTGTCTCGTCTCGTTTCTCCTTATGTCGGCTGTTGTATCTGTTCCGGGCTTAAGTAGTGTTACCCAGAGTGCATAGGTACCTGGTCCCTCACACATCTCACCTCGGCTGAGGAGTATCCAGATGAGGAGTATCTGGACATGTCGAAGTCATCGTCACTGCAACATAAAGGGAAGTGGATGGTCATTTACATAGATTCATGTCATCACTGTTGATCTTATATGTACATTCACCTCATGCCTGTGACAGTGGCGCCGAATGGGAAGGCTGCAGTTTTACGGGCTCCTAACCAACCTATTTTGTTAGTTTTTTTGCATTGTTTGTAACTCATTTTGTACATAATGTTGCTGCTACCGTCTCTTATGACCGAAAAGAGCTTCTGGACATCAGAACTGCTGTCACGGCTGTCTAGGACCAGTGGAGATGTGGAATCAGGAGCAGGAGACAGAGGGCCGGAGCAACTGTGTTTTAATAATAATAGAAAAAATGCAATAGCCGTAGGGCACAGGGCGCGTGGCGAAGTCCGCCAGGGGAAAACACTTTTCCCAAAATAAGCGCACTGAAAAAAAACAGCGCACGGGGCGCAGCCCGGCAATATAATGTATACTAACAGGATACAATCACAACTGTCTTGAGTGAACAATAAACAATCCCGCACGAGAACCCCAACTGAAAATACACACTAAATAACCCCCCACTAATGACAGACACAAAACAGGTGCGGAACAGACAGACAAAACCAAAAGACACAGAAACAACGATCGGTGGCAGCTAATAGGCCGGCGACGACGACCGGCGAGCGCCGCCCGACCAAGGAGGGGCGCCACCTTCGTTAGATACTGTGACAACAGCGATTACTCACCTCAAACTAATGAGTCCAACGCGAAGGATATACTGCTTCCCGGAGACCAGACCCTCATCCAGTCATTTGCGTGAAGAAAAGACGGAAATACAGGGTGCGGAGGTCTGGGTGCCTTGTGGGAATTTGTCGGCGAGTGAGTAAACCACCACTATCCTCGGTATTATTGGCCAATGTGCAATCATTGGAAAACAAACTGGACGATCTACGATTAAGACTATCCTACCAACGGGACATTAAAAACTGTAATATCTTATGTTTCACAGAGACTTGGCTGAATGACGACACAGATAATATAGAGCTGGCTGGCTTCTCCGTGTTTCGGCAGGACAGAGCAGCTACGTCTGCTAAGATGAGGAGCGGGGGTGTGTGTCTATTTGTCAATAACTGCTGGTACGGTTATTGTCTAATATTATAATGTCTAATATTAAAGAAGTCTCGAGATATTGCTCACCTGAGGTAGAATACCTAATACCTAATAAGCTGTGGACCACCCTATCTACCAAGAGAGTTCACATCCATATCATTTGTAGCCGTCTATTTACCACCACAAACCGATGCTGGAACTAAGACCGCATTCAACAAGCTTTATAAGGCCATAAGCAAACGAGAAAATGCTCATCCAGAAGCGGCACTTCGAGTGGCCAGGGACTTTAATGCAGGTAAATGTCACGTGCAACCAGAGGGGGAAAAAAAACTCTAGACCACCTTTACTCCACACACAGAGATGCATACAGATGCATCTCCCCTGCCCTCCATTTGGCAAATCTGACCATTTCTCTATCCTCCTGATTCCTGCTTACAAGCAAAAACTAAAGCAGGAAGTACCAGTGACTGACTCAATACGGAAGTGGTCAGATGACGCGGATACTACGCTACAGGACTGTTTTGCTAGCACAGACTGGAATATGTTCCGGGATTCATCCAATGGCATTGAGGAGTATACTACCTCAGTCATCAGCTTCATCAACAAGTGCATCGACGACGTCGTCCCCACAGTGACCGTACATACACTACATTTTTTGTCCATTAAAATAACATCAAATTGATCAGAAATACAGTGTAGACATTGTTAATGTTGTAAATGACTATTGTAGCTGGAAACGGCTGATTTGTAATGTTATATCTACATAGGCATACAGAGGCCCATTTTCAGCAACCATCACTCCTGTGTTCCATTGGCATGTTGTGTTAGCTAATGTCTACACTGCATTTCTGTATTTCTGATCAATTTCATGTTATTTTAATGAACAGAAAATGTGTTTTTCTTTCAAAAACAAGGACATTTCTAAGTGACCCCAAACTTTTGAATGGTAGTGTACATTTCCCAACCAGAAACCATGGATTACAGGCAACATCCACACCAAGCTAAAGGCTCGAGCTGCCGCTTTCAAGGAGCGGGACATTAATCCGGATGCTTATAAGAAATCCTGCTATGCCCTCAGACGAACCATCAAACAGGCAAAGCGTCAATCAATACAGGACTAAGACTGAATCCTACTACATCCGCTCTGACGCTTGTCAGATGTGGCAGGGCTTGAAAACTATTATGGACTACAAAGGGAAATTCAACTGCGAGCTGCCCAGTGATGCAAGCCTACCAGACGAGGTAGATGCCTTTTATGCTCGCTTTGAGGCAAACAACACTGAAGCTGTGTGATCACGCTCTCCGTAGCCAATGTAAGCAAGACCTTAAACAGGTCAACATTTACAAAGCCGCAGGGCCAGACGGATTACCAGGACGTGTACTCAAAGCATGCGCAGACCAACTGGCAAGTGTCTTCACTGACATTTTCAGCCTCCCCCTGGCCGAGTCTGTAATACCTACATGTGTCAAGCAGACCACCATAGTCCCTGTGCCCAAGAAAGTGAAGGTAACCTGCCTAAATGATTACCGCCCCGTAGCACTCACTTCGGTAGAGTGCTAGGTACTTTGTAGAGTGCTAAGGCTGTTCAGTCGCACTCCACACTGCCCTTTCCCATGTGAACAAAAGGAACACCTATGTGAGAATTCTGTTCATTGACTATAGCTCAGCATTCAAGACCATAGTGCCCACAAACCTCATTACTAAACTAAGGATCCTGGGACTAAACACCTCCCTCTGCAACTGGATCCTGGACTTTCTGATGGGCCACGCCCAGGTGGTAAGAGTAGGCAACAACACATATTCCACGCTGATCCTCAACACTGGGGCCCCTCAGGGGTGCATGCTTAGTTCCCTCCTGTATTTCCTGTTCAGCCACGACTAAATCAATCAATCAAATGTATTTATAAAGCCCGTCTTACATCAGCTGATGTCACAAAGTGCTGTACAGAAACCCAGCCTAAAACTCAAAACAGCAAGCAATGCAGGTGTAGAAGCACGGTGGCTAGGAAAAACTCCCTAGAAAGGCCAGAACCTAGGAAGAAACCTAGAGAGGAACCAGGCTATAAGGGGTGGCCAGTCCTCTTCTGGCTGTACCGGGTGGAGATTATAACAGAACATGGCCAAGATGTTCAAATGTTCATAGATGACCAGCAGGGTCAAATAATAATAATCACAGTGGTTGTCGAGGGTGTAACAGGTCAGCACCTCAGGAGTAAATGTCCAGTACATGGCCAAGCACGACTCCAACACCATCATTAAGTTTGCGACACAACAGTGGTAGGCCTGATCACCGACAACGATGAGAGAGCCTATAGGGAGGTCAGAGACCTGGCAGTGTGGTGCAAGGACAAAAACCTCTCCCTCAATGTGAGCAAGATAAAGGAGCTGACTGAGGACTACAAGAAAAGGAGGGCCGAACAGGCCCCCATTAACATCGATGGGACTGAAGTGGAGCGGGTCTAGTTTCAAGTTCCTTGGTGTCCACATCACCAACAAACTATCCAAACACACCAAGACAGTTGTGAAGAGGGCACGACAACACCTTTTCCCCCTCAAGAGACTGAAAAGATTTGGCATGGGTCCCCAGATCCTCAAAAAGTTCTACAGCTGCACCATCGAGAGCATCCTGACCGGTTGCATCAATGCCTGGTATGGCAACTGCTAGGCATCAGACCGTAAGGCGCTACAGAGGGTAGTGTGTATGGCCCTGTACTTCACTGGGGCCAAGCTTCCTGACATCCAGGAGCTATTTATTAGGCGTGTCAGAGGAAGGCTCAAAAAATTGTCAAAGACTCCAGTCACCCAAGTCGTAGACTATTCTCTCTGCTACCGCACGGCAAGCAGTACCGGAACGCCAAGTCTAGGACCAAAAGGCTCTTTAACAGCTTCTACCCCCAAGCCATAAGACTGCTGAACAACTAAACTAATCAAATGGCTATTTACATTGACCACCCCCCTTTTTTTTTTACACTGCTGCTACTCGCTGTTTATTATCTATGCATAGTCACTTTACAAATGACCTCGACTAACCTGTACCCCCGCACATTGACTTGGTACCGGTACCCTCTGTATATAGCCTCGTTATTGTTATGTAAATGTCTTGTGTTACTTTTTGATTGATGAGATTTTTTTAACTTGAGTTTATTTAGTAAATATTTTCTTAACTGCATTGTTGGTTAAGGGCTTGTAAGTAAGCATTTCACGGTTAGGTCTACACCTGTTGTATTTGGCGCATGTGACAAATAAAATTTGATTTGATAAGATAACCTAAATACTGTATCCATGTTGGCAGGACTGATAGTAAAGGGTGATGGTGGACAGGTGACAGTACGTGTGTACGATATCACCTACCTGTCTGTATCTAGGGCCACCAGGGGCTTCTCATCAGGGCTCTGGTCTAAGGAGGAGTAGCCCTTATTGGGCACCACCAGCCTGTGGAGAGGAGAGAGGGAGCGAGTGAAAAAGAGGGAAAGGTGGAGGTGGGCAGGATAGTGAGTATACAAGAAGGAAGAGGTAGAACAGACCAGGAGGAAGAGAGTGAGTGAGAGTGAAAAAAATGGGAGGGGTTGAAGATACCAGTAAAGAGGGACATAGGGAGAAAGAAAACAATGAATGAAGGGCCAAAATGGAGAAGACCCTAGTCAGGACCGAGGTCAGCTCTCACCGTGTTCTGGCCATGACATTGTTCTTCTTGGGCTGCTGGTTCACTGGACTTCCTGCATTGCCATTCTTCAGTGATCCCTTCCTGGCCAGCTCTCGCTGTTTCTCTGCACATCACAAGATGTGACATCAGAGGATTGACAAATATAGAGGGCCACAGACACAATCCTGCCATGGCAGCTCTCAGATAACCAGTCTCCTGACACCATTCAACTGGTCATCTGGTTTTGAGTCAGAGATGTGTCAAAGATGACAGGCCAGGGCCATCACCACATCCCCAGACTATGACACACACAGCACATACACACCTGGTGCAAGAACGACTCAATTCTGGCCCTAATGAACTTACTGAGTCAACTTTCTGAGTGAATTTACAGAGTAAGGTATTTTGTCATTATTCAATCTTAGCAAATCACATTACTAGACCTACAAGGCGTGGTTCCAAATAGAAAAATATAAATGGTAGCTAGCTAGCTACCTTCTAACTAAAGGGCAGAAGCTTCACATAGACAAAAATAATGATAGTATCCTAATCTGTGTGTGATGTGTCGCACTTGTGGGGAAAACTTTCTCCATAAAAAAGAAAGAACAAACTCAAATACATTTTCTAAAATCTTCATGTTGCCTCACACAAGCATATGGGTGGGAATAGGGGGTACACAAGTCAGGCTAATGACTGCAGCGTGCTAGTTTGAGGTTTTGATATAACAGACCTTCTGGGCTTGGGAAGGAAATCTCTGGTGTGCGGGACTAGGACCATCCACCAGTAACAGTGACTCCCTCCCTCATCCCAGATGTTATGGGAACATTTGTTAACAGGGTATCATGAGGAGGGATTGCTCATCAAAGACATGTCTTTTTACAAAATTGTTAAATTGAGTCATTATTTTACCATTTCATTTTCTGGACATCCCAATGAGGTGTGTCAATGTGTTTTTATTTATGCCTTTTAAGCCTTGACACTAAACCTAGCCTTTGTATTGCTCCCTTCTACAGTACCTTGTATTTCTCCCTTCTACAGTACCTTGTATTGCTCCCTTCTACAGTACCTTGTATTTCTCCCTTCTACAGTACCCTGTATTGCTCTCTTCTACAGAACCTTGTATTGCTCTCTTCTACAGAACCTTGTATTGCTCCCTTCTACAAAACCTTGTATTGCTCCCTTCTACAGAACCTTGTATTGCTCCCTTCTACAGAACCTTGTATTGCTCCCTTCTACAGTACCTTGTATTGCTCCCTTCTACAAAACCTTGTATTGCTCCCTTCTACAGAACCTTGTATTGCTCCCTTCTACAGTACCTTGTATTTCTCCCTTCTACAGTACCCTGTATTGCTCTCTTCTACAGAACCTTGTATTGCTCCCTTCTACAGAACCTTGTATTGCTCCCTTCTACAAAACCTTGTATTGCTCCCTTCTACAGAACCTTGTATTGCTCCCTTCTACAGAACCTTGTATTGCTCCCTTCTACAGTACCTTGTATTGCTCCCTTCTACAAAACCTTGTATTGCTCCCTTCTACAGAACCTTGTATTGCTCCCTTCTACAGTACCTTGTATTTCTCCCTTCTACAGTACCCTGTATTGCTCTCTTCTACAGAACCTTGTATTGCTCCCTTCTACAGAACCTTGTATTGCTCCCTTCTACAAAACCTTGTATTGCTCCCTTCTACAGAACCTTGTATTGCTCCCTTCTACAGAACCTTGTATTGCTCCCTTCTACAGAACCTTGTATTGCTCCCTTCTACAGTACCTTGTATTGCTCCCTTCTACAAAACCTTGTATTGCTCCCTTCTACAGAACCTTGTATTGCTCCCTTCTACAGAACCTTGTATTGCTCCCTTCTACAGAACCTTGTATTGCTCCCTTCTACAGTACCTTGTATTTCTCCCTTCTACAGTACCTTGTATTGCTCCCTTCTACAGTACCTTGTATTTCTCCCTTCTACAGTACCTTGTATTGCTCTCTTCTACAGAACCTTGTATTGCTCTCTTCTACAGTACCCTGTATTGCTCTCTTCTACAGAACCTTGTATTGCTCCCTTCTACAGTACCTTGTATTGCTCCCTTCTACAAAACCTTGTATTGCTCCCTTCTACAGAACCTTGTATTGCTCCCTTCTACAGAACCTTGTATTGCTCCCTTCTACAGAACCTTGTATTGCTCCCTTCTACAGTACCTTGTATTTCTCCCCACAACATCTTTGTATTGCTCTCCGGACATGTGACCCCTGTCCAAGGTGCTGAAATAAACTGAGGTACTAGGTTCTGCTGAGACCTCTTACACTCACCTATCTTCATCTGCAGAGGAGAGGGCTTGTAGTTAATAGTGACTGGCTCGCCCTCCCTCGTGTCTGAGTCTGCCTCCGAAGAAGCCGTGGACGATGCCGGGTCCTGGAAAGAGAGAGGTTCTAAATTGCATCACAGTAGTGAGAGATTGGTGTCACACGACTTACGTTCTGGGATGTTTATATGACATTGTCATTATGTATAGGCTAGTAAATACAACAGGCCTACTGCTACTGTATTACAAAAATATATTTGTGAGATTCCCTGTCCGGCTCACACACACATATGCACTTTACACACACATCAAAGGTTGTCAGGTAGTCACATCTTAATTGTACACAGTCCATTCATTGACTGCCATGACACACATTACACTCACAACTCCCAAAAGCTATGCCACTGCAGATACAGACAAACGCTTTCGCTGAATCATGGTATTCCAGATAGGTTCCACCATAGCAGGGGTTGGCAACATACGGCCCACGGACCGAATCTGGCCCGTCAGGCCATTCAATCTAGCCTGAGGGAGGTTTGAGTAAAAAAGGAAAACCACTCTTGAATGTCTAAAACTAGACAGCAAGTATGTAGAAATTATAATGGACCTATACGTTTTAAAATAACTTCCCCTTTTCAGGTCCACAAACTGCTTCTGATTAACAAATTGCTCAGAAAAAAATTGTGTGGCCCTCCACTGAATTTTTAAATCTAGATGTGGCCCTTGAGCCAAAAGTATTTCCCACCCCTGGACTTGAAAAACGAACTCGATACAGCAAACTAACATGGTCTACTGAGACACAACACTAACTATATGCCTACAGCATCTGATGCGAACGAGCGGGTTTGATTCAGAGTGAAACGCCATATGCTGCCGCGGAGGGTACCGCTCCACGCAGTCACCGCATGATGAAGTAATCGAAGGGGGGCTAGGCCTTACTCGCTCCGATAGGCTACCCAATTGCTTTGTAATGTTCAGAAATAGCAAACAATTAAATAATAACATGATCTGTTACATACATGCCAATCCACTACCTACGATTTTTGCAATGACAGGCTTTGTCTCATTTGTTTGTCCCAAGAGCGGATGGCTCAGCGAGGCTGGTTGTTTTCGCCAAGCATCACCGATGCTCACTACGCAGCTCGATCACTTGAAAAACGGATATTGATCAAGGTCGTCTTAAATTCGTTTCTCATCGCCATAAAGCCAGGCATACTCTCTTGACCTTATTGTTGCCTACCAATAATGCGACATTTTCTACATTTATCAGACAGCTAAAACAAAATGCAACAAAATAACACCAGGCCAATATAGAAATTCAACAATACATTACAGGCAAAATTGATAGCGTCAAACATGTAGTAGCCTAGTCTAACAGTATAGGAACATACTGTATTAGCCAATGCATTAATTTATCATAACAAGTTGTAGCCTATAAAAAACATCCCACTTACAAGCGGCTGCATCTCCGCCTGAACAGCGCTAGGCACCTGAAATCTATCTACCGGTATCTCTTCCATCATTTTGGCGAGGTGTTATTTCTACCGTTTATGCCAATGTAATTAATAATACGGCAGCGCCGTGTGTTTTAGTGTGATCAATTGTGGCTGAGATTTTCGGTTTCTCAGATTTCTATCAATCTCTGCGATTCTCCGGTTCTTTGCCTCATCCCAACAGGCAGTATCTGTAGTGACCAGTCGGTGACTCAACCACCCACTTCCGGGTACGGATCCGTTAATCGGTCTCGCCCATAATTGTCTCGCCCGCCTTACTGCCGCCCGAGAATGAGTGTAAACCTGTTCCACAATGGCCTGACAATGTGGACCAGTGATTCTTCATGGCATAACTCCAATGAAGATGCTACTATTTATAAACTGAGTGGTTCGAGCCCTGCATGCTTATTGGCTGACAGCCGGGGCATATCAGACCGTATTCCACCGTTATGACCAAACATGTTTTTTTTACTGCTCTAATTACGTTGGTAACCAGTTTATAATATCAATAAGGCACCTAGGTTGTTTGTGGTATATGACAAATATACCACGGCTAAGGGCTGTATCCAGGCACTCCGTGTTGTGTCGTGATAAGAACAGCCCTTAGCCGTGGTATATTGGCCATATACCACACCCCATCGTGCCTTAACGCTTAAATATAGGTTATATAATTAAATACGTGCACTTGGAAAAATAAATGACAAAACATATTTTATAAATCCCTTTTTATATCAGCAGTTGTTACAAAGTAAATAACAGATATTTGGCCTAAACCCCAAAGAGAAAGCAATGCATAAGAAGAAGCACAGCGGTCAGGATGAACTCCTTAGGAAAAACCTAAAGATGAACCAGGCTCAGAGGGGTCCCAGACCTTTTCTGTAATATGACATTTTTATATATTTTTTTATAAAAACGAAGTGTATTTTATAAACATATTTAGGCCTAATTCTTTGTTGGATCACATCAATTATAGGCTGCCTTTTCTCCCCAATTAAAACAACATGTCGTTGCCATTACAGCAGAGAGCACCAATATCATGTACTAACTGCAAACTAATCAATACAAATGAAGACGATAGTATTTATTTAAATTATAATTTCAAGGGCCAGTTGTCTTGGCCAGTGTGAACCAGCAGATGGCGCTCCAAACATAGGCTTTGTGATAATAGTCAACGGGGCAATGAGACAAACTAAAGACAGCAGAGGCTGTGGTAGGCTTATGGTCCCTCATATTGACACAGAGCATTGTGTGTGTGTGCGTGTGTGTGTGTGTGTGTGTGTGTGTGTGTGTGTGTGTGTGTGTGTGTGTGTGTGTGTGTGTGTGTGTGTGTCAGTGGAGGCTGCTGAGGGGAGGACAGCTCATAATAGTGGCTGGAACAGAGCAAATGGAATGGCATCAAATACATGGAATCCATGTAGTTTTAAAAATCTTCAAATGCATTCCCTATCAGTTTACAATTCAAAATTTGTGGGGAAAGGGGAATGGGAACAATAGCATAAGGAAACATGGTAGTCACTGCAGGTGCGGCTCTGTCCACTAGCCAGCCGGTTGTGACTCGTGGTAACTGTCCATGGTCAAGAACACGTACGCGGTACACAGGACAACATTACGTCCTTCCATGTACTGTATAGTTACCATAGAGTCTGCGTGTCATTAGTGTGCGTCACTACTGTAGGTGTTGTAAATTGCTGAATTAGACTGGTCCCAGATCTGTTTTGGCCATTGTCACTCAGGCCTGGGATACCCATAGTATATCTCCAATCTGTTCAGAAATCATTTGTATAGGTAAGTCTATGATGTCTTTTAATGTGCATGCATTCATGGCATCTTTTTTAAAAAACAACTGTGCGTGCATGTTCTCACTGTGAATGCATGTTCTCACTGTGAATGCATGTTCTCACTGTGAATGCATGTTCTCACTGTGAATGCATGTTCTCACTGTGAATGCATGTTCCAGGACCTCTGAGCTCCGCAGGTCATTCAGTGTCTCATGTTCATGTGCTCCAGCAACTCCTGATTTACAAATTAATCACTGTTACTGGAGGATACACAGTCAAGTCATAGCAATTAGTTAATAAGCCTTCTAACACACACACACACGCATGCACGCACGCACACACACACACACACACACACATCGCATGCACGTACACCATTTTGCATACTTGTTTTATTTTGTAATCTGTTGGCACAATACTTTCTGCTCTTTCCAGAATTAGACATCTATATCATTCTTAGAGAAAATTATGTTGAATCATAGTGATTTGTGTTTGTGAATTGGCTTGATAAACCCAATTTCAGAATGGTTATCTATCTCTGGGAATCTCAATGCCAGATGTGATGTGATTAGAACCTTAGTGCTGCATGGTGACTCATTCATTATTCACTTCCACTACTTTGTTTCCCATGCCTCATTATCTTTCAATAACACACACACACACACACACACACACACACACACACACACACACACACACACACACACACACACACACACACACACACACACACACACACACACACACACACACACACACACACACACACACACACACACACGCACACACTGACCTCTATCTTCAGTGACTTCATCCCAGCTTCTCTACCTGGATGTAGGTTATGCAACGCCTCCAGCGGTGCAGATGGAGAGGCAGATTATTGTGCGGTCCTCTGTTTATTAGTATTCTGCTTTTGCAATATATTCTCAACGTGTTATGTAATGCCATGCTGAGTCCAGCTCCTAAATCTCCACCAGGATGGGTCAATTGGAAAACTGAATGTGTAAACACCGCCAATCCTACTGGCTAATGCACTCCTTTCCCTATCCTGGAGGGATGCCATGGATCCAAGCTTACCATGTTGATATGAGTGAGTGGTGAAGAATTGGCAGTTTCTTCTAACCCCAACAGAGAAGGTCTCTCAGATTTTCAGGGGTCAAGTCGGAACACGTCATTTCAAATTTGTGACAGTAAAGTGAACTGTCCTCCATAAGACCTTAGTGCTTCTTTGTGAGTGGGAAATTTCAGCCTTTTGTGCTTAAAACATGGTGGGACATATCACATTAACTCAAGTCGCTATTTTGGTGGTACAGATGTAGGATCTTAATTTAATCACCCTGTTGCAGGAGAACTTTATTTTTAGCAAACTGGCTCAAATTAAGATCTTTCATTTGTAGGAGCTCAATCCCACATTGGATTTTATTTTAAGTGTTCTCCTCTAGCCTAAACAATGAATATCTCCTTCAAACCTTTACCTATATTTTCCAATATCCAACATATTCAACATGTATTGTATAGTAATTGTTGTACAACAATTACACATACTGTTGTTGAAAAAAGCTTGCCCAGTTTTCTAATATTTTTTTTTACAGGTTCCAGTTCTGTATTTCATCACTAGGTGGAGACATTGACCATATTACCCCACACCCTGACCACCAACCTGTATGGTCTACCACCGTCTCTCATTAGCACCACCAGCTGAAGAGAGTTTTGTCCCTAATTGTCTGCCCCAAGCTCTATATGAACTTGACCATTCCCTTTGTGATAATTCTGAAGAAGGCCATTAAAGGCCAAAAGTCAATCTTTTAAACTTGCCTAATTAAACAAATCATTTTTTATGGTGAGCGAGTGTTGCGCCTTTTCCAGTCCAATGTTTATACATTTTTAGGTTGCACCTCTACTCACGTTGGTTGAGCACCTTTCAGACACAATTGGTGAAGTCACCTGACATCGTTTGACAGAGAGAGACAGAAAGAGAGAGAGACAGGTTGCAAGCAGATAAAGAGCAGACTGTAGTAGAGGTCGTTGAGGGGACAGCTGTGGGGAGACTCCTCTCTGATAAACACGCTCATCTAGTGAAACAACAGGAGGCTGCTGAGGGGAGGACAGATGATAATAATGTCTGGAATGGAGTGAATGGAATAGTATCAAACCATGTGTTTGATACCATGTGTTTGATACCATGAGTTTGATACCATGTGTTTGATACCATTCCATGTATTCTGTTTCAGTCATTACTATGAGCTTGTCTTCCCCAATGAAGGTGCCACCAATCAATCAAATAAATGTATTTATGAAGCCCTTTTTACATCAGCCGACGTCACAAAGTGCTTATACAGAAACCCAGCCTAAAACCCAAAACAGCAAGCAATGCAGATGCAGAAGCACGGTGGCAAGGACAAACTCCCTAGAAAGGCCAGAACCTAGGAAGAAACCTAGAGAGGAACCAGGCTCTGAGGTGTGGCCAGTCCTCTTCTGGCTGTGCCGGGTGGAGATTATAACAGAACATGGCCAAGATGTTCAAACATTCGTAGATGACCAGCAGGGTCAGATAATAATAATCACAATGGTTTTAGAGGGTGCAACAGGTCAGCACCTCAGGAGTCAGTTGGCTTTTCATAGCCAATCATTCAGAGTTAGAGACAGCAGGTGCGGTAGAGAGAGAGAGTCCAAAACAGCAGGTCCGGGACAAGGTAGCACATCCAGTGAACAGGTCAGGGTTCCATAGCCGCAGGCAGAACAGTTGAAACTGGAGCAGCAGCATGACCAGGTGGACTGTGGACAGCAAGTAGTCATCAGGCCAGGTAGTCTTGATGCATGGTCCTAGAGCTCAGGTCCTATACAATGTGTAAGTATATATACAATGTGAGCAAATTAGGTGAGATAAGGGAGGTAAAGGCAATAAATAGGCCATGGTGGCGAAGTAAATACAATATAGCAATTAAAACACTGGAATGGTAGATTTGACAGTAGATGAGTGTGCAAAGTAGAAATACTGGGGTGCAAAGGAGCAAAATAAATAAATAAATGCAGGAGGGGAAGAGGTAGTTGTTTGGGCTATTTATAGATGGGCTATGTACAGGTGCAGTGATCTGTGAGCTGCTCTGACAGCTGGTGCTTAAAGCTAGTGAGGGAGATAAGTGTTTCCAGTTTCAGAGATTTTTGTAGTTCATTCCAGTCATTGGCAGCAGAGAACTGGAAGGAGAGGCGGCCAAAGGAGGAATTGGCTTTGGGGGTGACAAGTGAGATATATTTGCTGGAACGTGTGCTACAGGTGGGTGCTGCTATGGTGACCAGCGAGCAGAGATAAGGCGGGACTTTAGATGACCTGGAGCCAGTGGGTTTGGCGACGAGTACGAAGCGAGGGCCAGCCAACGAGAGCGTACAGGTCGCAGTGGTGGGTAGTATATGGGGCTTTGGTGACAAAACGGATGGCACTGTGATAGACTGCATCCAATTTGTTGAGTAGGGTGTTGGAGGCTATTTTGTAAATGACATCGCCAAAGTCGAGGATCGGTAAGATGGTCAGTTTTACGAGGGTATGTTTGGCAGCATGAGTGAAGGATGCTTTGTTCCGAAATAGGAAGCCAATTCTAGATTTAACTTTGGATTGGAGATGTTTTATGTGAGTCTGGAAGGAGAGTTTACAGTCTAACCAGACACCTAGGTATTTGTAGTTGTCCACATATTCTAAGTCAGAACCGTCCAGAGTAGTGATGCTGGACAGGCGGGCAGGTGCTGGCAGCGATCGGTTGAAGAGCATGCATTTAGTTTTACTTGTATTTAAGAGCAGTTGGAGGCCACGGAAGGAGAGTTGTATGGCATTGAAGCTCGTCTGGAGTGTTGTTAACACAGTGTCCAAAGAAGGGCCAGAAGTATACAGAATGGTGTCGTCTGCGTAGAGGTGGATCAGAGACTCACCAGCAGCAAAAGCGACATCATTGATATATACAGAGAAGAGAGTCGGCCCAAGAATTGAACCCTGTGGCACCCTCATACAGACTGCCAGAGGCTCGGACAACAGGCCCTCAGATTTGACACACTGAACTCTGTCGGAGAAGTAGTTGGTGAACCAGGTGAGGCAATCATTTGAGAAACCAAGGCTGTTGAGTCTGCCGATGAGGATGTGGTGATTGACAGAGTCGAAAGCCTTGGCCAGATCAATGAATACGGCTGCACAGTATTGTTTCTTATCAATGGCGATTAAGATATCGTTTAGAACCTTGAGCTTGGCTGAGGTGCACCCATGACCAGCTCTGAAACCAGATTGCATAGCGGAGAAGGTGTGGTGGGATTCGAAATGGTCGGTAATCTGTTTGTTGACTTGGCTTTCGAAGACCTTAGAAAGGCAGGGTAGGATAGATATAGGTCTGTAGCAGTTTGGGTCAAGAGTGTCCCCCCCTTTGAAGAGGGGGATGACCGCAGCTGCTTTCCAATCTTTGGGAATCTCAGATGACACGAAAGAAAGGTTGAACAGGCTAGTAATAGGGGTTGCAACAATTTCGGCAGATAATTTTAGAAAGAAAGGGTCCAGATTGTCTAGCCCGGTTGATTTGTGGGGGTCCCAATTTTGCAGCTGTTTCAGAACATCAGCTGACTGGATTTGGGAGAAGGAGAATTGGGGAAGGCTTGGGCGAGTTGCTGTGGGGGGTGCAGTGCTGTTGACCGGAGTCGGGGTGGCCAGGTGTAAAGCATGGCCAGCCGTAGAAAAATGCTTTTTGAAATTCTCAATTATAGTGGATTTATCGGTGGTGACAGAGTTTCCTATCCTTAGTGCAGTGGGCAGCTGGGAGGAGGTGCTCTTATTCTCCATGGACTTTACAATGTCCCAGAACTTTTTTGAGTTTGTGTTGCAGGAAGTACATTTCTGCTTGAAAAAGCTAGCCTTGGCTTTTCTAACTGCCTGTGTATATTGGTTTCTAACTTCCCTAAAAAGTTGCATTTCACGGGGGCTGTTCGATGCTAATGCAGAACGCCACAGATGTTTTTGTGTTGATTAAGGGCAGTCAGGTCTGGAGAGTACCAAGGGCTATATCTATTCCTGGTTCTACATTTCTTGAATGGGGCATGCTTATTTAAGATGGTGAGGAAGGCATTTAAAAAAATAACCAGGCTTCCTCTACTGATGGGATGAGGTCGATATCCTTCCAGGATACCCGGGCCAGGTCGACTAGAAAGGCCTGCTCGCTGAAGTGTTTCAGGGAGTGTTTGATAGTGATGAGTGGAGGTCGTTTGACCACTGGCCCATTACGGATTCAGGCAATGAGGCAGTGATCGCTGAGATCTTGGTTGAAAACAGCAGGTGTATTTAGAGGGCAAGTTGGTTAGGATGATATCTATGAGGGTGCCCGTGTTTACGGCATTGGGGTTGTACCTGGTAGGTTCATTGATAATTTGTGTGAGATTGAGGGCATCAAGCTTAGATTGTAGGATGGCCGGGGTGTTAAGCATGTCACAGTTTAGGTCACCTAGCAGCACGAGCTCTGAAGCTAGATGGGGGGCAATCAGTTCACATATGGTATCCAGAGCACAGCTGGGGACAGAGGGTGGTCTATAGCGGGCGGCAACGGTGAGAGACTTGTTTTTAGAGAGGTGGATTTTTAACAGTAGAAGTTTAAATTGTTTGGGTGCAGACCTGGATAGTAGGACAGAAATCTGCCGGCTATCTCTGCAGTAGATTGCAACACCACCCCCTTTGGCCGTTCTTTCTTGTCTGAAAATGTTGTAGTTAGGGATGGAGATTTCAGAGTTATTGATAGATTAGATAGAGGACAGCGATGGAACCGAGGAGGCACTGGATGATATGTCCATTACACAGGAGGAACTCCACTGCACTCTCCAGCAGTGTTCTAGTAATATAGATTAGGAGGTTTGCTAGGGTATCTCAAAAGAGAGAAAGATCAATCGAGGAGTCAAATCTCACTAACAGGTCAGCTGTCCTGAAGCCCTAAAGCTGTGTGGCAGTTGTTAACCTGTGTATATGTGTGCATAGGCTACAAGGCTTACTAACTAATTGCTATGGCTTGACTGTGTATTCTCCAGTAGCAGTGCTTCATTTGTAAATCAGGAGTTGCTGGAGCACATGTGAAGGTGAGACACTGAATGACCTGCGGAGCTCAAAGGTCCTGAAATATTAATGAGCGGTGAGAACATGCATGCACAGTTGTTTTTTCATAGGTTTCCAAAGATAATTCAGGCTAATTCAGCAACTTAAAGCACCTACAGCAGTGATGCACACTAATGAGATGCACACTTTATGGAAAACGGGATTCAAGACCTGCTAGCCCCTGTCTTTACCACAGTGTAATAGTTGCACTTTGCTCCACATATTGTGATGGATAATCATGCACTGTGAGGACAATGTTATGGTTGTTATTTTGTGCTGGTTGGGGTGACATGATTTATGTAGGTCAGTAATATACATCCCCAAAGGTACACAAAAGTAAAACATTTTATTGAGTTAATAAAAATACAATGAAAAAAAACACATTATGTCCATGATTCACAGAACAGCATCAGCATCCTAATTACATGTGTGGAATGCTGAATGACATGGCACAGTACATTGTAGATCCATCTGTTTCAGGAAGTCATTTTGATTTTCTGTGTCACACCACCGTTAGCTACAGGAGACTTTTTAAAATAGTCACATCGAGTCTCATTATCTCTGAGTGTCACTCCTTTGGAAGCTTGTCTATAAATAACAATACTTTTGTGTTTTATAGGAGCCCATTAAGTGGCAGACAGACATATGAGTGTCCCTTTCATTTCCCTCAGTCGTTGTTTTTCATAAACCCTTGAGAGTTGATCTGTGGGAGCTGGAGACTTCGAAGTCACAGAGGGCCTTGAGCGTTCTTTCAGTAAACAACACCTCATCAAAACATCCTTTTCCCTCTTCCCCTTTCACGTCCGTCCTTTGTTCCGCATCAATCTCTCTCTCTGCTCTGTCTCTCTTGTGGTCTATTTCACTATCCCTGGTATCATTATTTCTCCAGTTAGTCAACATCAAGTTGTCTCTGATGAGATGAGGGCTGTTCTCTTTCCCTCTCTCTCTCCCTCTCTCTCTCTCTCTCCTCATTTCCTTTCTCATTTACCCTTTTCCTCATTCCCCAGATTGTGGTTTAGTGCAGATGAGCAGGGGGAGGCCAGACTGCTGAGTGTAAACAGACTGACAGATGGACAGTTCCAGAGCAGAGCCAAGGAGATAAGAGGATTTATGCTGGTGTTTTTGTTTACGTAATGTGGCAGGGAGAGACAAAGAGAGGCAGAATGAAGGAGGTGTGGGGAGGGGGGTGATAGAGAGATCGATGGAGAGAATGACTTGGCAGATGAGGACCCCGAAACATTTGTTTTTTAGTGTTCACTCATTGTGTTAGTTAACAGTCAGTGGCAGTCTGTTTGGCCAAGGAGTGTTTTTCCTCTGTACGTCCATCATCAGGCTGTAGTCAATAAGTATTTCTGCTCGCCCATCTGCTGCTCCCGGGCTACTGTCAGTACTGCTGACCTCTCTTGGCAAGAGGGCACCTTGCAGGCCTTGTAGAGGATGACGAAGAGGATAAGGGTGAGAACGCCCACTACAGAGTTACACACAATGGCCATGATGGTCCATGCAGAGAGACCAGTGCTCAGCTCTGTCTCCATGGTCAACGTCCTGGTTCACACTAAATTTCAAGTTCTGTGAATACAAATCCTCCAAGTTCCACTCAAGCCCGACTCAGAGGTTTACTGGCACATCCTAGTCCATGGTCCGCTGTGGGCTTGATACTCTGCTGTCCCTTGTGTTAGCCCAAACAAGTGGCCCCTGAGCAAAGAGGAAAATGTGAGATTTAATGCATGAACATGTACACGCACATTTTAAACATGTAAATGCACCTATGTGAACAACCATCTTACACACACACACATATAGTACACACTGAGATAATGGGCAGTCTTTCCCCGGGTCCGGACCTCCCGGTGCGGAGGGGACCTGACTCCAGGCCAGACTAGCACACTACAGGTTTTAACTGGGGATGGATGACCATATCACTAACAGCTGATTCACTACATGAGGTGTCTTAAGAGCAATAGATGTCATTGAACTGGATTCAAACACTGAAAGCACTCTTCTTAGGAGTGCACAATACTTAAAACATGTCCAAATGTAATCTACAGATATTATAAATATGTAATCTAACTGCAAATTCGTATTTGTTTGTGTTGTGGACCCTGTGACTGTGTGTTTAGATGCAGGTTTGTGGATGTGTTGATATCGACCTGGGCCTGTATGTGTGTGTCTGAGTGAGTGTGTGTTTAGATGCAGGTTTGTGGATGTGTTGATATCGACCTGGGACTGTATGTGTGTGTCTGAGTGAGTGTGTGTTTAGATGCAGGTTTGTGGATGTGTTGATATCGACCTGGGCCTGTATGTGTGTGTCTGAGTGAGTGTGTGTTTAGATGCAGGTTTGTGGATGTGTTGATATCGACCTGGGCCTGTATGTGTGTGTCTGAGTGAGTGTGTCTTTAGATGCAGGTTTGTGGATGTGTTGATATCGACCTGGGCCTTTATGTGTGTGTCTGAGTGAGTGTGTGTTTAGATGCAGGTTTGTGGATGTGTTGATATCGACCTGGGCCTGTATGTGTGTGTCTAGATGCAGGTTTGTGGATGTGTTGATATCGACCTGGGCCTGTATGTGTGTGTCTGAGTGAGTGTGTGATGGTTTCTGTGAATGATATTCCAATCACACTTCAATATAGAGAACCAACTCATTCATCTCTCTATGCATCCCTCTACAATGCATTCCAATGAGGCCACACATTTCTCCATGCAACAACTGAGTGAGGCAAACTCATTTCAAACTTCTCTCCCCCTGCCACTCTCAGCCAATCGTAATCAAGACAGGTATTTTTTTGAATAAGGGTATGGGCAATGATGCACTTCATTGACTCCTGTTAATAGTTAATTTTATACCAATGAGAATGGGTGGGGTTTCTTGGATGTGGCATCACATTTTACATTTACATTTTAGTCATTTAGCAGACGCTCTTATCCAGAGCGACTTACAGTAGTGAATGCATACATTTTTTTTTTTCCTCGTACTGGGCCCCCGTGGGAATCGAACCTACAACCCTGGCGTTGCAAACACCATGCTCTACCAACTGAGCCACACGGGACGGGATCACGCCACGGAAGATCCAGGCAAGCTCTAAACTGTTTTTCGGCGCAATTTCCCTGTCAGCTCTCTGACAGAATGTTCTGTAAAACTATTACCGATGAAAGGGGAAATGAGACCACATGGTATCACAGAGAGTACAGGAGAAAGAGTAGATTAGATGAACATCTGACTGGAGACAGACAGAAAAGAAGAGAGCAGCAGGTTGAAATGGCATTGGAGGTTATCATTTAAAGGAGTAATTTCATGTGCAACATACAGTATGGAAAGCCAAATGGTTTGCATCAATATATCTTCATTCTTGAGTCTGTTCACTCCCGATCTGAACTGTGGTAGTATTGGAGAATGCAAAGTAGTAGCGCATAGTTAATGATCATCTCACATCATGTTTCACACATCAGTCATTCATTATTTTTGGGATCCTACTTGGTGGACTAGTGTGTATTGGATCTAATGAGGATGACACACGTCCTGTTCCAGGGATGCGCAATTCCAGTCCTCGAGGGCCTGATTGGTGTCACAGTTTTGTCCCAGCTCCAGATAACACACCTGACTCCAATAATCATCTAATCATGATCTTCAGTTTAGAATGACATTTGATTAATCAGCTGTGTTTACTAGGGCTGGAGAAAAGTGTGACACCAATCAGGCTCTCGGGGACTGGAGTTGCCCACCCCTGTAAGACTGTCAGTGGTGCCACTGGTGTTGATGTGGAGGAATTGCATGCTGGTTGAAAGACCAGGTGTATATTCAGTGAGGTAACATTTTCAAAATGTTGCAGATAGAAATGCAATGAATAGAGCTAACATGATTCCCTATTCTACATGACAGACATTCATATCTGTTCTACATAAAGCTTTTCTATCTATTTGCTACCATCTTGAATAGGCCTCAGGTGTAACTAGGGACAGACAGACTGACTGAGGGAATGTCAATTTGATTACAGCCACGAGTGAGTCCAAAGTGCAGGATATAGGCCGGTCTCCTCAACCCCAGACATGGTCAATACCATAGGGTCAATATAGTGAGAAACCCACTGCTGACTGTTATGCAATGGCTATGGACAACAAGAGTTTGTTAGAATGGGGTGGGGCTGGATGTGGATGAGGGGATTAGATTGTGTTCTCTGGACACAACCAAACAATAAGAGTCTATCTGCGTGTGTGTTTGCGTGCGCGCACGTGCGTGTGTGTGTGCGTGCGTGCGTGTGTGCGTGCGTGCATCTGTGCGTGCATCTGTGTGTGCATGGTTGTGAGCATGCATGTATCATGTAACTCTCTCTCTCACACACACACAAACACACACAGAATAGGAGAAAACTGAAGATGGATCAACAACATTGTAGTTACTCCACAATACTAACCTTATCAACAGAGTGAATAGAAGAATATTCCAAAACATGCATCCTGTTTGCAACAAGGCACTAAATAAATACTGCAAATGTGGCAAAGCAATTCACTTTTTGTCCTGAATACAAAGTGTTATGTTTGGGGCAAATCCAATACAACACAAGACTGAGTACCACTCTCCATATTTTCAAGCATAGTGGTGTCGGCATCATGCTATGGGTATGCTTGTAATCGTTAAGGACTGGGGAGTTTTTCAGGATAAAAAATAAACGGAATAGAACTAAGCACAGGCAAAATTCTAAAGGAAAACCTGGCTCAGTCTGCTTTCCACCAGAGACTGTAGACACTGGGAGATTAATTCACCTTTCAGCAAGACAGTCATTTAAAACACAAGTCTAATCTACAGTGGAGTTGCTTACTAAGAAACAGTGAATGTTCCTGGGTGGCCGAGTTACAGTTTTGACATAAATCTACTTGAATCTATGGCAAGACCTGAAAATTGTTGTCTAGCAATGATCAACCACCGATTTGAATAATGGGCAACTATTGCACACTCCCGGTGTGGAAAGCTCTTAGAGACTTACCCAGAAAGACTCACAGCTGGGTATCATTGCCAAAGGTGCTTCTACAAAGTATTGAATCAGGGGTGTGAATACTTATGTAAATGAGATAAACATGTTTTCACTTCGTCATTATGGGATATTGTGTGTAGATGGGTGAGAGAAAAAATACATTTTGAATTCAGGCTGTAACATGACAAAATGTGGAAGAAGTCAAGGGGTATAAATACTTTCTGAAGGCACTGTATCTTTCTGATAGAACACATAGGGTTTTCTTTAATGGAAACTTCTTTCATGTTAAACATGTAAAATGTGGTGTATTGTAGGGCAGCTCTTTTGACCCTCTACTCTATTTTTACCAATGACCTGCCACTGGCATTAAACATAGCTTGTGTGTCTATGTATTCTGATGATTCGACCTTATCTGCATCAGCAACCACAGCTAGTGAAATCACTACAACCCTAAACAAAGAGTTGCAGTCAGTTTTAGAATTAATGTCCAATAATAAACTGGTCCTGAACATCTCTAAAACTAAGGGCATTGTATTTGGTACAAATCATTCCCCAAGTTCTAGACCGCAGCTGAATCTGGTAATGAATGGTGTGGCTGTTGAGCAAGCTGAGGAGACTACATTTATTGTTGTTACCTTAGATTGTAAACTGTCATGGTCAAAACATATAGATTCAATGATTGTAAAGATGGGGAGAAGTCTGTCTGTGATAAAGAGATGCTCTGGCCTTTTGACACCACACTCCACATAGCAAGTCCTGCAGGGTTAAGTTTTATCTTGATTATTATCCATTCATATGGTCAAGTCCTGCAAAGAAGGACCTTGTTAAGCTGCAGCTGGCCCAGAACAGACCGGCATGTTTTGCTCTTTATTATAGTCAGAGGGCTAATATCAATACTATGCATGCCAGTCTCTCTTGGCTAAGATTTGTGGATAGACTTCTTGTTTTTATAAGAAACAATGTGTTGGAAATTCCAATTTGCTTGCATATTCAACTTACACACAGCACTGACACACACACTTACCCCACCAGACATGCCACCAGGGGTCTTTTCGCAGTCCCCAGGTCCAGAAAAAATTAAAGGAATCGTACAGTATTATACAGAGTCATGATTGCATGGAACGCCCTTCCATCTCATATAGTGCAAGTGGACAGCAAATCTGTTTTTTAAACAAATACAGCAATACCTCACGGCACAACTCCTCTCCCCCATGTGACCAACTTTATGTGTGTATGTATTGACATGTATGTGTAACTGATAGATACACACACATGCACACTACATGTTCATGTTTTTAAATGTATGTAAATTGTAAAGTATTTTGTCAGTAATGTATTTTTCGTTATGTATCGGACCCCAGTAAGACTAGCTGTCACCATTGGCTTCGGCTAATGGGGATCCTAATAAAATCATATTAATTCAATTTATCCATATAGGCCAATTCCAATGAGTGTTAAGGGTTAATGAGCCAGAAACAACAATACCATGCACCCACTAGCGGTCTAAAGAGTTTTAGCGATCCATAGATTTGGTAAGGTACTGTATTCTGTGGGGTGGAATTACAGCACCATTGGAAATACAGCAAATTTCCCACAATGCACCATCATTTACAGTATGCTGCAATAAAACATGTCAGAGTATTTTACTGTTGATAATACCTAAAACCACTCTATAAATTACAGTTTCCGTCACAGTGTGGGAAAATCTGAGAAAAACATTTTGTGCTACTGTTGTTCAACTTGTTCTATTCTAATGATAGTCATCATCAATAACTTAGACCAATAGGCACTTCAAAAATGCCCCCACAAACCCCTGCTCACTCACTCACCTGTTCCTGCTTCGTTCAGCAGATCGCACCATCCGGAATCAACATATGCACAGATCCAACGTCGAGCAGACTCTGCAACGGATTCTGTTTCATTCTCAGGAATAAAGTTAAGGCACAAAAGTGCATTATTATTGTTTGACAAGGCAGTTGCCACCAAGTACGAGGCAAATTTTCCTGACAGGTAGGTAGTGATTCAATATCCACAGCGCACTGCTGGAATGAGAAAGCCTGCGAAGTCCCACCCGTTAGTTGAGTAGTGATGTCACTGTCAATGTGGATCACTGTGATGTCGCACACTCCCTCTCTCCCTCCCCTCCCTCTCGCTGCTCAGGCACAAAGGAGATTCAGCTATTTTAAGTAGCCTATAGGCTAACTCCAAGAACATCCCCTCAACGGCTTTTTCTCTCACACACTGTGGTGTATAGGCTACTGTAATATACACTGTCCCGTTATATATAACGCCCTAGAAAATCATCATAATGAACTTCCTGACATTAAAATGCTGCCACTTGAAATGAAAACAGCCATGTCATCGCACGAATTGGTAAGGCGGGCATTGCACATTTAGTATACAAGGCGGCAAGCTCCTTTCAGAGCGTGGGGGGTGGGGGTGGGGGGACTGGGGGGGTGAAGACAAAGCTCTTTTCAGACCAGACCCCACGTCAGACAAAATCTCCCCTGGAAAAGAATGATAAACCCCGGAATAACAACAGATTCAATCAACTATTTTAAAGGTGTGATCTGGGATCTGTCCAATGGTCATAACACACTGGGCACAGAGGTCAATTCAACATCCATTCCACCTCGGTTCAAAGTAAATTCATTGAAATGACGTGGAAACAACGTTGATTCAACCAGTGTGTAGAATTTTTTATGTAGTCTAGGCCTATATGTTCCTGAAGAATAGAAAGTTAAAATTCCTCTTGGGTTTAGCACAAAATAATTTGTTTACACACAAACAGTTTAGCTTAGGCTATTGTTTATTGAAAACACCAAACAGCAACTAATACTTCTTGTATTGAATGACTTTAATTGACCCCATGATGTGTAGATTCAAAATATGTTTACAACTATTATGTGCACTCAGACACAGAAAACATACACTAAGAGACTGCTAAATTCCATGTATGCACTCACACACACACCACATGAACGCCCACGCACACACGCACATGCACACACATACATACACAAACACAGTCGGTGTGACAGTGACCTGCTCTAATCGGACATGACATACTGTCTGCCTATCAATAAGTCTTCCCTCAAATATGAATTTCCCTGTCAAAACACAGCAAGTTGGTGTGCGTGTGTGTGTGTGTGTGTGTGTGTGTGTGTGTGTGTGTGTGTGTGTGTGTGTGTGTGTGTGTGTGTGTGTGTACATACGAGCAAGCGAGTGTATATAGTATGTGAGTAAGAGTGATAGAGAGAGAGAGACTAAATTCAAATTTAAACTTAATTTCCCCTTGCCTTTGTTCTGTGGCTTTCTCATCCACAGCCTGTCTGCCAATTCTGTGTAGTGTAATCACATCAAAAGCTGAAGATGAAAGAAGACTGTTGGGAGAGCATACCTCAGCCTGGCTCACCCAGATGCATATTAGGGTTTTAATGAAACCTCTTTATTCCCAGAATATGCTTGACAGAATAAAGTGTAGAACTAGATATCTATCTTTCTGTAGTGGGGTGAACATACAGGGTTCCACTTTACTATTCTTGAAACAGGCCCAAACTGCGCGAGAAGAATATAATCTTCACAAATCATCCAGAGGAATGTCTCAAAACTTTCCTATTAGCAAATATTAAGTAAAGAGCATGAACAAAACAACTTATTTTGAATTGTGAAATTATTAAAGTTCCACAAAGCCATTTTTATTTCGATATCAAATCATTTCTGGGTAACAATTAAGTACCTTAGTGTGATTGTTTTCAATTAAAATTGTAATTTAAAAGAAAAAAATAGCTTAGCAAAGAGTAATTTCCCAAAAATAATTTTGCTAGGACTGTCTGGGAGTGGTCTGAGTGGGGGGGTGGAAAACTGAAAACTAGCTGGCAGAGAGGGGTGGAGCTCTTTCTTATTGGTCTATTGACTAAATTATCACCTGGTGATGTCACCAGGCAGGCCAATACTTCATACTCCATGCCACCAAAACAGGCTGGAATTTGAGGTGGTCTTTTCAAACAGCTTACACTAAAAGGGCATTATCATAATTTTCACCATTTCACAGTATTATTCCAACCTTATAGTGTGGAAATATATTTAAAACACAGGAAAATCGCATTTTTAACTGCACTGGGCTTTTAAGTGCGTATGAAGATACATGTATAGGAATATATATCTCCCACAAAGCAAACATCTTATAGAAATCCTTAATTTTTATCATGAGTGACTGAGGACATCTGGTGGTGACTATTAGAACATTTTGTGAACTGGAGTAGATTAAATGATTCCTGAAATAACGGAATAAGCACAAAGACATCACAGAGGCATTTTTCTAAATCCTTTTTTATTGGAGTCAATTCACCATTCTGTTCCACTTTAGTTGCTGGTCATAGCCTGAAAAAAATAGACAGATAGAACAGGACAAGTCCTTGGAGACATTTCCAGCAAATATTTTCCCTCCATCCAGCAAAACCTTGTATGTCACTTTGGTGATTTCATTAAAAAAAACTTGACAGTAGTCCTTCCCCTCCATGTTCTATGAAAGTTTCATGACTATAGAATAACTAATAAAAGTCATTCAAACACCTTATGGATTTCCATTAATACATCCATCTGAAAATAAACCTTTTATTTTCCAGGACGCCAACGTCATGCTGATCAGTAAGGCCTAATTCTATCTTAAAACAATTCCTTATGTTAGGTTAGTAGATATCACCCCCTAGATGCGTACACTCTACACCTAGAGACTAGGGGTTAAATAAGACTGTAACGACCTGTGTGTGAGAACATGGTTTATCTCTCTTTTACCTGGTCGATCCAGTCATTGAAGTTGGAGATGCAAGTGAATACGGTAGGCTTATTGTCGTAGTTGCAGACCAGACACAAACTGGCAATACCTTGGACCTCCCATAGTCCCTCTGGGTTCTTGCGGTTCAGAAGGCCACCAGAGTCCCCATATCGGACCAGTGGAGAGATGGGCTTTAATACTTAAGGGCTAGGCGTCCCGTCAGCAACACCTGTCGACAACATCCGGTGAAATTAGAGGGCACGCAATTCCCAAAAAATAATTGTAATATTATACATTTATGAACATACAAGTATCTAATATCAGTTAAAAGCTTAAATTCTTGTTAATCTAACTGCATTGTCCGATATACAATAGGCTTTACAGCGAAGCATACCATGCGATTGTTTGAGGACGGCGCCCCACATCAACATATTTTTCAACCAGCACAGGCTTCATAAAATCACAAATTGCAATTAAATAATCACTTACTTTTTGACAATCTTCCTCTGTTTGCAATCCCAAGGGTCCCAGCTATAACATGCATGGTCATTTTGTTAGATAAAATCCTTCTTTATATCCCAAAAAGTCAGTTTAGTTGGCGCCATCGATTTCAGTAATCCACTCGTTCAACATGCAGACAAAGAAATCGAAAAAGCTATCGCTAAACTTTGTTAAAATAAGTCAAACTACGTTCCTATTCAATCCTCAGGTACCCTAAAATGTAATTAAACTATAATATTTCATACGGAAAGAAGTTTGTTCAATAGAAAAGTAAAATTAGCAAGTGTGCGTCCTCTTCATCGCGCGCCCACAGACTGATTTCCAACTATGACTCTTTGTACCAAAACTCAAAATACTTCCTTGTTTTGGAAGAAACAATCCTGAAACTTTGAACAAAGACTGTTGACATCTAGTGGAAGCCATAGGAATTGCATAGGATCCATAGCTTTCCATTGAAAGAGCATGGGATCTACAAAAATGAATTTCCGGTTGGTTTTTCTTTGCATTTTTGGCTACCATATCAATTGTGTTATAGTCTCATACATTATTCTAACATTTCTACAAACTTCAAAGAGTTTTCTATCTAATGGTACCAATTATATGCATATCCTGGCTTCTGGGACTGAGTAACAGGCAGTTTACTTTGGGCACGTCAGTCAGGAGGAAATTCTGAAAAAAGGACCCTAGCCCTAACACAAAATTTGCGGTCTTATACATCCTGTTATTCTGTCAGATGCACACAAGACAAACACACACATAAACACTCACATGCACACACAAACACAAACAAAAAAACAACAACACGTACGGTCACGCACAAACACATAGTTCACATACACACTACATACTCTCTCTCTCTCCCTGTCTCTCTCTCCCCGTCTCTCTCCTTGTCTCTCCCTGTCTCTCTCCCTGTCTCTCCCTGTCTCCCTCTTCCTGTCTCTCTCTCAGTCTCTCTCTCTCAGTCTCTCTCTCCCTGTCTCTCTCTCCCTGTCTCTCTCCCTGTCTCTCTCTCCCTGTCTCTCTCTCCCCGTCTCTCTCCCTGTCTCTCCCTGTCTCTCTCTCCCCGTCTCTCTCCCTGTCTCTCCCTGTCTCCCTCTTCCTGTCTCTCTCTCAGTCTCTCTCTCTCAGTCTCTCTGTCCCTGTCTCTCTCTCCCTGTCTCCCTCTCCCTGTCTCTCTCCCTGTCTCTCTCCCTGTCTCTCTCTCCCTGTCTCTCTCCCCCCTTCTCTCTCCCTGTCTCTCTCTCCCCGTCTCTCTCCCTGTCTCTCCCTGTCTCCCTCTCCCTGTCTCTCTCTCCCTGTCTCTCTCTCAGTCTCTCTCTCTCAGTCTCTCTCTCCCTGTCTCTCTCCCTGTCTCCCTCTTCCTGTCTCTCTCTCAGTCTCTCTCTCTCAGTCTCTCTGTCCCTGTCTCTCTCTCCCTGTCTCCCTCTCCCTGTCTCTCTCCCTGTCTCTCTCTCCCTGTCTCTCTCCCCCCTTCTCTCTCCCTGTCTCTCTCTCCCCGTCTCTCTCCCTGTCTCTCCCTGTCTCCCTCTCCCTGTCTCTCTCTCCCTGTCTCTCTCTCAGTCTCTCTCTCTCAGTCTCTCTCTCCCTGTCTCTCTCCCTGTCTCTCTCTCCCTGTCTCCCTCTCCCTGTCTCTCTCCCTGTCTCTCTCTCCCTGTCTCTCTCTCCCTGTCTCTCTCCCCCCTTCTCTCTCCCTGTCTCTTTCTCCCTGTCTCTCTCCCTGTCTTTCTCCCTGTCTCTCTCTCCCTGTCTCTCTCTCCCTGCCTCTCTCTCCCTGTCTCTCTTGCCCTGTCTCTCTCTCTCTCTCTTGCATCCACAATGGATACTCACGTTCCAGCCAGCAACAATGCCATCTCCTCCATCACACACCATGGTGGCCCTGAGAGCGAGGCCCCACCAGTCGGGCTTGGAGCAGGTGCCATGGTCCATCCTGGGCATCAGACTCTGCTGCAGGTTATCAACACTGGGTCCTAAAACACACACCGATGTCACACTGCAGTTAGTTACCCTAGACACACACACACACGCACGAGCACACACAGTGGCTTACTGGTGAGCCTGCCCCAGACGGTAATGTAACAGAGGAGGGACAGAGAGAGAGAGAGAGAGAGAGAGAGAGAGAGAGAGAGAGAGAGAGGTGGAAGGAAAGGATAGTCAGACCAGTTATATTATGATGTTCTGCTAGTACATATGGCTACTCATAAACACATCAGACCTATATTGTCAATACCTGTTTTCTTAGTGTACCATTTAGGGTTTGTTGTGCTAGCCTGTCTATTTTGGGCCATACTCCTACCCGAAGGCCACAAAGATGGGGCTCCACTTCGTATGGACAACAAGCTTTTTAGGGATGATGGCCTAGGATCCTTCCTCAGTCTCAACCAGGTTGTGCTTTCCAACAAACACTCTGTAGGAGGGTTGGAGAAGGTAAAATGGTCAGAAAGAAATACAAAAAAAGAGAAAGAAAGAAAGAATAAATGTGAATTGGTGACATTTGACAAAAATAAAGTGATTGTGAGAAAGACTGAGGGTGGATTGAGCGAGCTACTCCATATAAATTCACAAGATGTGTGAAGTACAACCTATGGTGAAAAGTGCTCTATATACAGTAAATGCAACCCAGTATTATAGTAATTGATTATCGAGAAAGGGAGATAGGGGTGTCAGTGTACCTGCCAGGGCCAGCTGTGGGGCTTGGCGTCCACTCCGTTGACCACACGGGTGGTCAGCAGCTCAATGGGATGGGTGTCTCACGCGAGGGCTAGGGGGGTAGACAGAGAGACTGTTCAGTGTCAGGTCTTTCTCTCTAACACAGGAGTCTCCAACTCTGGTCCTAGAGTGCTACAGTGTAGGTTCTTGTTAAAGCCTAGAACAAACATACCTTATTCAGCAGATTAACTAATCATAGTTGCCAGTTTGGACTAATAGTTGAATCAGGTTGAATTAGGCGTGTCAGTGTTGGGCTGGAACAAAAACCTGCACACCCTTCAGCTCTCCAGGATTGCAGTTGGAGTCTCTGTCTAACATCCACACACATAGAGGCTGACCCCTAGCGCTAGTGATGATCACAGAGGCCAGAACAATGGGGATCATGTTGATTAATAGGTTGCATGCTGGGAAACAGTGCGACACATTCAACTTTAACCTGTTAGGGCTAGGGGGCAGTATTTACACGGCCGGATAAAAAACATACCCGATTTAATCTGGTTACTACTCCTGCCCAGTAACTAGAATATGCATATAATTGTTTGATTTGGATAGAAAACACCCTAAAGTTTCTAAAACTGTTTGAATGGTGTCTGTGAGTATAACAGAACTCATATGGCAGGCAAAAACCTGAGAAGATTTCATGCAGGAAGTGGCCTGTCTGACAAGGAGTCGTTCTTCTTGTCTCTGTTTATTGAAGAGTGGGGATCTTAGCTGTAACGTGACACTTCCTACGGCTTCCATAGGCTCTCAGAGCCCGGGAAAAAACTGAACGATGACGAGGCAGCCTCTGGCTGAAACACATAATCGCCTTTGCCAAGTGGCCGATAAGAGGACAAAGGAATTAGGCTCGTGCCCGAGTCGACCCCGTGCTGTATTTTCTTTCGGCTGTTTACCTAATTGCAGATTCCCGGTCGGAATATTATCGCTTTTTTACGAGAAAAATGGCTTAAAAATTGATTTTAAACAGCGGTTGACATGCTTCGAAGTACGGTAATGAAATATTTAGAAATCTTTTGTCACGAAATGCGTCGTGCGCGTGACCGTTATTTACCATTGGGATAGTGTCTTGAACGCACGAACAAAACGCTGCTGTTGGAACATAACTATGGATTATTTTGGACCAAACCTACATTTGTTATTGAAGTAGAAGTCCTGGGAGTGCATTCTAACAAAGAACAGGAAAGGTAATCAAACTTTTCTAATAGTAAATCTGATTTTGGTGAGTGCTAAACTTGGTGGGTGTCTAAATAACTAGCCCTGTGATGCCGGGCTATCTACTTAGAATATTGCAAAATGTGCTTTCACCGAAAAGCTATTTTAAAATCGGACATATCGAGTGCATAGAGGAGTTCTGTATCTATAATTCTTAAAATAATTGTTATGCTTTTTGTGAACGTTTATCGTGAGTAATTTAGTAAATTGTTAGTAAATTCATCGGAAGTTTGCGGGGGGTATGCTAGTTCTGAACGTCACATGCTAATGTAAAAGCTGGTTTTTGATATAAATATGAACTTGATTGAACAAAACATGCATGTATTGTATAACATAATGTCCTAGGTGTGTCATCTGATGAAGATCATCAAAGGTTAGTGCTGCATTTAGCTGTCTTCTGGGTTTTTGTGACATTATATGCTAGCTTGAAAAATGGGTGTCTGATTATTTCTGGCTGGGTACTCTGCTGACATAATCTAATGTTTTGCTTTCGTTGTAAAGCCTTTTTGAAATCGGACAGTGTGGTTAGATTAACGAGAGTCTTGTCTTTAAATAGCTGTAAAATAGTCATATGTTTGAGAAATTGAAGTAATAGCATTTCTAAGGTATTTGAAAATCGCGCCACAGGATTCAATTGGCTGTTACGTAGGTTAGAGAGGTTAAACCCTAGTCCTCAGGGATGCCTCATTACCTCTGTGGATGAAGGAGAATACATTAAAAACTGCCAATCAATATCTGAAGCCTAATCGCCGGCAGACCGCCGCGACAGGTGTGTTTCCTGGAACAATTCATATGGCCTTCACTTTACTTTCCACCCACCTTTCACCAATCTATGTGCACTTCTGCGTTTCTCAGATACACTGGATTCTGGATATAAATTGGAACAACCTCCATATGCCCTGATAACACCCTGGCAGCGTTTCACTACAAGAGGATGTTCCTCTTGTAGTGCCCTCGTTCACTCCCCTTCATTGATCTGAGACAACTAGGTCTTTAACTTTGTTTTATACACATGAATGTATTCAGTCAGTGTTTAAATAAGTTGATGGAGGGGGATTTCTCTTCAAAGACTATTGTTGACACATCCATTTTATTCATTTAGCTCCCGAGTGGCGCAGCGGTCTGAGGCACTGCATCTCAGTGAAAGAGGTGTTACTACAGTCCCTGGTTCAAATCCAGGCTGTATCACATCCGGCTGTGATTGGGAGTCCCATAGGGCAGTGCACAATTGGCCCAGCGTCGTCCGGGTTTGGCCGGTGTAGGCCGTCATTGTAAATAAGAATTTGTTATTAACTGACTTGCAAGGTTAAATAATATAAAAAAATGAGTCTTATTATCAGATATTCTGGTGGAGGAAAGAGAGAGGGGCACATCTTATTAATGTTTTATATACATGGCAAAGGTTGTGTGTGTGCATGCATACAGCCTACGTGCTGTTTTGCATGCTGTTCTGAAGAACCAACACTAGGTGATGCTGTAGTCTTTTGTTTACACTTGTGGCAAACTGAACTTTATCAGTTGAACTTCTCTGATAGAAGAAGAAATGCAATATCCTTGTCAACCAGTAGATGAGGTACACTATCCATAGACACATAAGTGATGTACTGGCAAAGCATCTAATATCCACACCAACAAATCTGTGATTGTTCATATACTTACAACACAATGTATGTCACAATTGTGGTGAAAAAGGGAATCCATAACCAACCTGGTGTTATTGATCCCAAGTCATATTTGCTCGTTAAGCTGAAGCTGTAGCATTATATCTGGGATAGGTGACAACATTTGTTCAGGTTTTCTAAGGACAATTGTTTTACAATCGTTTGCTCAGAATGTTTACATAATGTCACAATTTACAGTTCTTTATGTCCTGTTGTTGAACAGTATATTGTACGTTTGAAGAATTACGGTTTAAACTATCTTGCATTGTTTGTAATGGAAATAGGTTTGTAATCGTTATAAAATGGACTATAACTGCGGTGTCATATAGTGGCTGGTGTATGTGGTATAATTCTTTCACAGACATTTTTCTTTGTTACTCAATAATGACTAGCCTATTTCTCCAGATAAGGTGTGCAGCCCGTGGTAGATTCACTGCCTATTCACCGTCCATGATCCAAGTCCTGCTAATTGCTATGACTTAAAGCTGCCATAAAAGTGGGTGAAAGGTTCCATCACAGTTCACCAGCAGCTCTACTGTGTAAACCTGTGTATGGTTGTTTATGGAGGCTGAACTTAAAGGGACAGTTTGAGATTTTGAGTCAGATAAACACATGGATAGCATTTTATGTCTCTGCGTGCAGTTTGAAGGAAGTTGAAGGAAGTTTCTGTGTGCTCGTTGATCCTATAGACTTCCAGGCATTGTACTAACGCTAGTTAGCAATCGCTCCAGAAACGACCTTCAGAAACAACCTCCAAACTGCATGCAGAGACATAAAAATGGTATCCATGAGTTCATCGAACTATCCCCTTTAAATCAAAATGGCCATGGCACTCTTATCAGAGAGTTGCAGTTAAAAATCCTGTATTGAATTGGCATGTCTATGCAGTAAAGTTAATAACAAGGCAAACAAATCATCTGTGTGTTTTTAATGAGAGCCGGGGCATGTTAGAGAGGGTGTCAGCAACAGTGTCAGAGGCTGGCCTCAGCACAGTTCCACGCTTCAAAGGTCGTCAGTGACTCCCTTCCTTCTCAGCCTGTTTAAATCCCAGTCAGTCCGTGTGAGACCACCGACAGGACAACTGGCGCGGTGTTTTCCAAACCTTCACCGTAACACAGAGTGGTAAGCACACACACACGCACGCACACACGCACACACGCAAGCACGCACACACTCTTATCATCTTTTGTTGCTGTGTTCCCCTGTTTGGCTGCACCAGTAAACAAGCAACTTTATGTGTAAAGGACAATTTCCTCCATTTTGACATGTTGAAATAATACACAAGACATTGTGTGCATTATTGGGATTTTACAAAATTTCTTATCATGAACTGATGAACAACTTCATTCATTCATGTGTAGTCATAGTGATACATACTGTATGTACACAAAAAACCATCAATGCACCCAGGAATCTTTTCCAGAGGAGATCAATGTTATGAGGTCATTGTGTTTTGTCTTTGATCGTATTTGAAGGACTATACACATATTGCCTGTGAGAGGCAGTGTCTTTGTGATGATATGGTTGTATACTTTATGTGTTGTATACTGTATACCGTTTTCTTCTGTTTGGTACCGAATAATCACTCGCTACTACTGTCCTCATTATCGATAGATTATGGCCTCTGTACCTGTTGATAATCTCACACCTATATGTGTTAGATAAGAAAACACAGATAGAGAAGTATGTCTCCACCACCAATATGATCGTCAGGGGATCACCTCACGATACCTGAAGACAGTTATGTAATGAGTACTCTTGTGTAAAGACTTTTGTTACTTTCTCTTGGTTCTACAATCTCTTGTATAAGTAGCTCTACTACCTTTAGTAGGTCAAAGTGCCCGTTTACACAGCCAGCTCAATTCAGATTATTTGGCAAATCAGATACAGATCCCTTCTTTTTTCCCAAACGTGTAAACAACAAAACAACTACATTGAATCTGATCTTTTGAGTTACGATTTGTATCATTAGTATTTGGTTCTAAAATACAATACAATTCCGGTGCTCTGCATGCGAGTCTGGACATCAGCTCAGTTTGTTTAACTCTTCACCAACTTTTTTCCATCGCTAGAGTCTCTCTCTCACCAGCCAGGCAAACTCACACACACACACACACACACACACACACACACACACACACACACACACACACACACACGCATGCACGCACGTACGCACACACACACACACACACACAACACACACACACACACACACACACACACACACACACACACACACACACACACACACACACACAAAACCTTCCGTTACCACGACAACCACCCCTGAAATGTTATGCAAACTCCAGAATTATAACCACACGTCGCATTCTAAGCAAACCCATTACGACTGCTTATCGGATTCTAAGCAAAGCCTTCTAATACTTTGTTTTAGGAAGCCGCCGCCAATGTCTTTCAAACTGTCACAATCTGCTGCAACCTAAGTACCCTTTTTTCACTCTTTATTTATTAAGTCTTCAAAATGATTACTTCTAGGACGCCAGGACCTTGAGGACATTCATTCATTATGGTTAAGGTTAGGGCAATGGTTAGGAATAAAACAGAAAAACTCAACTTAAAAAAACAAGTGCCTACCCAGCAAACCAAAATTGGTTTTGTGAATGTTCCAAAACCCTTAATTAAGTTCCAGGAAAGGTATAAGAACATGGCCCCCAAAAGTTGTAATCACACAAACCTGTCCAGTTGCACTGATGATTATACAATGTTTCTATTAAGGTGCACAAAACATTCCTCTGATGTTGCAAGAATGTTCACCAAACAGTTTTTTCCTGTTCTTGAAATGTTCCCAAAACATTTCATTAGGATATGGGAACAGTGTGGGGACATTTCAAGACACACAAAATATGGACAAGTAATTGCCTTGTAAATAATTGTGTTTCACCATTGCATACAGATACATGTGGCTACCACATAATCCACAGGAGTTTAAACTGATATTTAAAGGAACACTGACAGTAAATGATCAATTGCGTCTGTGTGTTATTTCAGAGACAACATCAGTGTGAATACGCAACTCTGACATGGGTCTCATTTCAAACTGAGTGTGGACAGTCAGACATAAATTGGATTTAAGAAAAATGCTGTGTAAACATAGCCCAAATGTGTAACCCAAGCAGAGCATTCCTGTCTAAGTGGGTGCTAATGTTTCACATGCTTTCTGAACTATCATAATTGAATTGTTAACTTAAGCATTAAGGCCAGAGGAGATGTGGTATATTCAAGCAATAAGGCCCGAGGAAGTGTGGTATATGGCCAATATACCACGGCTAAGGGCTGTTCTTCTGCACGACACAACACGGAGTGCCTGGACACAGCCCTTAGCCGTGGTATATTGGCCATATATCACCAACCCCCGAGGCTCCTTATTGATATTATAAACTGGTTACCAACGTAATTAGAGCAGTAAAAATAAATGTTTTGTCATACCCGTGGTATACGGTCTGATATACCATAGCTGTCAGCCAATCAGCATTCAGGGCTCGACCCACCTAGTTTATAACAAGTGATATGTAGCTGATATCCTGTCATTGTAAATGAGAATTTGTTCTTAGCTAACTTACCTAGTTAATTAAAGGTTAAATAAATATATATATATATATTTATGTTAGCCTGTTGGATTACCATGACTGATATGAGTTTACAGCCACTACCGATGCCAACCTTATATGATGATGTTCCCTGACCTATTTCTCAACTCGACGGATTCATACCTGTCCAAAGACTCATATAGCCATAAAACATCAGATGATTCAACATCCTCTATGTGTGTGTGTGTCCTATGTGTGAGCACAACTGTATACATTCTGGTTGGTCTATGTCTTCCTCTAGCAAACTCAGGCTCAACACTGCACCACAGCTTCAACACTGCACCACCAGGCTCAACACTGCACCACCAGGCTCAACACTGCACCATCAGGCTCAACACTGCAGCCCAGCCATGAGCAGCACCAAACAACTCAACAACAGGAGCGGAGACAATGGTGAGGTCACGTTCCCCTGTTCACACTATGCATGCACCAACCAATGGTTGTGTGCCACATCATCGACTGCACAATCGGGCACTAGATTGGTATAACATATGATGTGGTTAGCTGATACGTAAAATACCTATCCAGGCGTTGTAGGATCTGGCATGTGTCAGCAACGTCTGAACAGAGGAACGCGCCCCTTGTGCTTGTGTATAGCATGTAATAACCCATCGTGCAATGGCGTCACATTCTCTGAGACCTGAAGTGTCGACTTCAGGACGAAATGTTGATGTGAACGCAAGATCGAATCCTGTGTGTGTTGATTGACTGGGTGGATCACCTATCTCTTCCTCCTAACAAGTAAAAATGTCATTTAGGATCTGTGATATCAGAAAGCTTGAACATTTATCTTCTCTCGCCATGGCAGCATCCAAGAAGAAGTGCCCCTTGGCCATGGGGCTGGAGGGCATTGCCCCCCTGGTGCGCACTGTTGAGGAGATCCCTGAGCCCATCACCACGGTGATCAAAGGGAACATCCCATCCTGGATCAATGGAAGCTTCCTGCGGAATGGGCCCGGAAGGTTTGAGTTCGGCAAAGACAAGTACAAAATAAAATTTAGAAATTGTATACACACACACCACTTATAATCAACACATACACACACAAACAAAGAACATGCACACACTTATACACACAGACACTCACCCTTACACCCATAGACTCACCCTTACACCCAAAGACTCAACCTTACACCCATAGACTCACCCTTACACCCATAGACCCACTCATACACCCATAGACTCCCCCTTACACCCATAGACTCACCCTTACACCCATAGACTCACCCTTACACCCATAGACCCACTCATACACCCATAGACTCCCCCTTACACCCATAGACTCACCCTTACACCCATAGACTCACCCTTACACCCATAGACTCCCCCTTACACCCATAGACTCACCCTTACACCCATAGACTCACCCTTACACCCATAGACCCACTCATACACCCATAGACTCCCCCTTACACCCATAGACTCACCCTTACACCCATAGACTCACCCTTACACCCATAGACTCCCCCTTACACCCATAGACTCACCCTTACACCCATAGACTCACCCTTACACCCATAGACCCACTAATACACCCATAGACTCCCCCTTACACCCATAGACTCCCCCTTACACCCATAGACTCACCCTTACACCCATAGACTCACCCTTACACCCATAGACTCACCCTTACACCCATAGACTCCCCCTTACACCCATAGACCCACTAATACACCCATAGACTCCCCCTTACACCCATAGACTCCCCCTTACACCCATAGACTCACCCTTACACCCATAGACTCACCCTTACACCCATAGACCCACTAATACACCCATAGACTCCCCCTTACACCCATAGACTCCCCCTTACACCCATAGACTCACCCTTACACCCATAGACTCACCCTTACACCCATAGACTCACCCTTACACCCATAGACTCCCCCTTACACCCATAGACCCACTAATACACCCATAGACTCCCCCTTACACCCATAGACTCCCCCTTACACCCATAGACTCACCCTTACACCCATAGACTCACCCTTACACCCATAGACTCACCCTTACACCCATAGACTCACCCTTACACCCATAGACTCACCCTTACACCCATAGACTCACCCTTACACCCATTCACCTTACACCCATAGACTCACCCTTACACCCTTACACCCATTTGTCTTTGTCTCTGTCCTCAGCTTCAACCACTGGTTTGACGGAATGGCCTTGATGCACCGCTTCTACATCCACGACGGTGAGGTGACCTACAGCAGCCGCTTCCTGCGCAGCGACTCCTACGTGCGTAATTCTGAGAAAGACCGCATTGTGGTGTGTGAGTTTGGAACCATGGCCATGCCTGACCCCTGCAAGAACTTCTTTTCTCGATTCTTATCCCGCTTCAAGATTCCCAGTAAGTGTCTTTAGAGTTGTGTCCCTCTGTGTGCAGTACAGTACATTCCCCATTGTTCTGGTTGTGGCTGGTGGCATTGGCCAGGGCTGTTGACTGTATGTATTGTGTTGCTCACAATGTATGTATTGTGTTGAGATTATAAATATGATGGTTGAAAGCTAGTGCATGTTTCTCTGAGTGGGAGAGCAGATTGTTGTGTGGGCTACCTGAGCAGATAGAAAGAGAAAGAGAGATAGACAGAGAAACTTCTGACTTTTAAAAGCTCAGTATTCAACCATTTCTGTAATTAAACTGAAGAGCCTTAAACATTGATCTAGAGAAGTATTTTGCTGCATCAATGCATAACCGATTGTAAACCAGCACAGCGAGATTATGGTCAATTTTTGAAGACTCAGATTGTTTGTGACCCTCCCCTCAGCACCCTCCACTGGCACTGCCCCAGTATCTGTGTGTTAGAGATGTTGATGATGAGTATGACAGGTGTCCTCTCTAACGCCCAGAAAGCTTTGATTCAAACTCCTATTAGACAGCTCTGCAAGCGTTTTAATGTTAAAATCGGTTAGTTACTCACACAGAAAGGGGTTTCTTCATTTACTCCTCTTACAGCCGGTATGTACTTCCAAAAAAGGTCTATAACAATTTAATGTTCATCTTGTCATTATTGTACTGCCGTATATTGTTTATATGGTCTGTCTTTGAGTTTAGTTGCTCAGCAAAACCCCATATTTGGTGAGTATCTAACCGATTTTGACATTAAAACACTTACATAGCTGTCTAATGGGAGTTAGAATCGGCACTTCCTGGGCATTAGAGAAATCTCTAACGCACAGATACTGGGGCAAGTCCACAGATACTTGTGCCACAACAAGTGACTTTAACAGTCACACAACGTCTGTGTCCACTCCTTCCTGTTTAGATGAGTGTGATTAGCTTAGCCTGACCTAAAAGGAAATTGACACGTGAACATTGTGTCCTGTACTTACCAAAAAATAAACAAATTGAAAGGTATTGGAAGGTGTTGCTGCTAAAGGATGGTGTATAGTTTCTCTACACATATGCTTGTGATCACTGAGAAAAAAATGTTCTGTATGCTCCAGTCCTGATATCTGGATTTGTTAAACAGAGGCCACAGACAATGCCAGTGTGAACTTTGTGAAGTACAAGGGTGACTATTATGTAAGCACAGAGACCAACTACATGCGGCGGGTGGATCCACAGAGCCTGGAGACCAAAGAGAAGGTACAGCTATTGTCTATGACAACTATCACACCAAGGATGGAGTTGAACATATTTTACAGAATTCAGGGGGGGGGGGGGGGTTAATTTGTATGTATTTAACCTTTATTTAACTAGGAAAGTCAGTTAAGAACAAATTCTTATTTTACAATGACGGCCTACCCCGGCCAAACCCTCCCCTAACCCGGACGACACTGGGCCAGTTGTGCGCCGCCTTATGGGACTCCCGATCATGGCCGGTTGCGATACAGCACGGAATCGAACCAGGGTCTGTAGTGACGCCCCTAGCACTGAGATGCAGTTCCTTAGACCGCTGTGCCACTCGGGAGCCTGATCTTACAGTTATGATGATGATGATGTTTGCAGTGATGATGATAATGACTATAATGATGATGTGTGTCCTTATGTTCATAGGTGGACTGGTCTGAATACATTGCAGTAAACTCCGCCACAGCCCATCCTCATTATGACCGTGAAGGGGCCTCGTACAACATGGGCAACTCCTATGGCAAGGGCGGTACGTTATCTACCTACCTAATTACCTACCTACCTACCTAGCTACCTACTTACCTCCCTACCTACCTATCTACCCCTACTAACCAACTTACCTACCTCCCTCCCTCCCAACCTACCCACTTAGCTGCTTATCTACATACCTACCTACCTACTTATCTACCTACTTACCTACCTACAGTTGAAGTCGAAAGTTTACATACACCTTAGCCAAATACATTTAAACTCAGTTTTTCACAATTCCTGATATTTAATCCTAGTAAAAATTCCCTGTCTTAGGTCAGTTAGGATCACCACTTTATTTTAAGAAGGTTAAATGTCAGAATAATAGTAGAGAATTATTTATTTAAGCTTTTATTTCTTTCATCATATTCCCAGTGGGTCAGAAGATTAGATAAACTCAAAAAGCATTTGGTAGCATTGCCTTTAAATTGTTTAACTTGGGTCAAACGTTTCGGGTAGCCTTGCACAAGCATCCCACAATAAGTTGGGTGAATTTTGGCCCATTCCTCCTGACAGAGATGGTGTAACTGAGTCAGGTTTCTAGGCCTCCTTGCTTGCACACACTTTTTCAGGTCTGCCCACAAATGTTCTATAGGATTGAGGTCAGGGCTTTGTGATGGCCAATCCAATACCTTGACTTTGTTGTCCTTAAGCCATTTTGCCACAACTTTGGAAGTATGCTTGGGGTAATTGTCCATTTAGAAGACCCATTTGCAACCAGGCTTTAACTTCCTGATTGATGTCTTGAGATGTTGCTTCAATATATCCACATAATTGTCCTTCCTCATGATGCCATCTATTTTGTAAGGTGGACCAGTCCCTCCTGCAGCAAACCACCCCCACAACATGATCCTGCCACCCCCGTGCTTCACGGTTGGGATGGTGTTCTTCGGCTTACAAGCCTCCCCCTTTTTCCTCCAAACATAACGATGGTCATTAAGGCCAAACAGTTCTATTTTTGTTTCATCAGACAAGAGGACATTTCTCCAAAAAGTACAATCTTTGTCCCCATGTGCAGTTGCAAACCGTAGTCTGGCTTTTTTATGGCGGTTTTGGAGCAGTGGCTTCTCCTTGCTGAGCAGCCTTTAAGGTTATGTCGATATAGGACTCGCTTTACTGTGGATATAGATACTTTTGTACCTGTTTCCTCCAGCATCTTCACAAGGCCCTTTGCTGTTGTTCTGGGATTGATTTGCACTTTTCCCACCAAAGTACTTTCATCTCTAGGAGACAGAACGCGTCTCCTTCCTGAGCGGTATGACGGCTGCGTGTTCCCATGGTGTTTATACTTGCGTACTATTGTTTGTACAGATGAAGGTGGTACCTTCAGGCATTTGGAAATTGATCCCAAGGATGAACCAGACTTGTGGAGGTCTACAATTTTTTTCTGAGGTCTGGGCTGATTTCTTTTGATTTCCCCATCATGTCAAGCAAAGAGGCACTGAGTTTGAAGGTAGGCCTTGCAATACATCCACAGGTACACCTCCAATTGACTCAAATTATGTCAATTAGCTTATCAGAAGCTTCTAAATCCATTACATACATTTCTGGAATTTTCCAAGCTGTTTAAAGACACAGTCAACTAAGTGCATGTAAACTTCTGACCCACTGGAATTGTGATACAGTGCATTATAAGTGAAATAATCTGTCTGTAAACAATTGTTGGAAAGATTACTTGTGTCATGCACAAAGTAGATGCCCTAACCGACTTGCCAAACTATAGTTTGTTAACAAGAAATTTGTGGAGTGGTTGAAAAACGAGTTTTAATGACTCCAACCTAAGTGTATGTAAACTTCCGACTTCAACTGTACCTACCTACTTACCTACTTACTTGCTGTCGGTTGGTCGGCTTATTATCAAACCAAATTTGCACATTTTATGCATGCAGATGAACTACAATAATACAAACACAAATGTTTCACTATAATTTAATCACTTGATTTAATAATAATGATTATTATTATTTAAAGCGGCAATCTATGATTGCTTAAGACATGTTTTACTTTGAAATTAATTTTTATACTGTCAGGTTCAAAGTTATTGACACCCTTGATAAAAATGAGCAAAAATGACTGTATAGAATAAATAATACAAATATTGAGCTATTACATTTTTTACAAAATGATATTATTTTATACTAATACATCTGCTCAGAGAAAGAGATGTTGTTTAACAAATAACACAAAAATACATCTACACCCCTGTCTTCAATACTCCGACACCCTCCCCTTGCGAGGATGGAGTTTCAGCCTCCTGGCAGCAGCAACCAGGTTTTTGGCTAAAATGTCCTGGTACTTGGTAGAGTTCATGATGCGGTTGACCTTATTAACAAGGGCTGCAGAACCAGTGGAACCAAACAGACCCATAACATCAAAGTTCCACAACCATATTTTACAGTAGGTATAAGGTACTTTTCTGCATATGCATCCCTAAATCGATGCCAAACCCTCCACTGGTGTTTGTGGCCAAATAACTTTCTTTTCATGTCATCTGACCATAGCACCAGTTCCAATCCATGTGCCAATGCACTTAATGCAATCATTTTTTTATTACTTGTTAAACAAAATCATATTTTTTTAGCAATTGTATTAGTATAAAATAATATAATTTCCTGATTTTGTTTAGCATACAATATAGCTCAGTATTTGTATGATTTATTTATATATTTTCCTAATATTTATCAAGGGTGGCAATAATTTTGGAACTGACTGTATATACCCATTGATTCTTGAAGAATATAACTTAGAAATACCTAAAGATCTTAGTTTAACTCTCATGCCCATCGTTCCCCCAATGTCTGTAAACAAACACTGTGTAGCCTCTTATCCAGAGCGACTGAATACATTTTAATACTTTTTTTGTAATTCATGTGCAAAAGAGACATTGGTCTCAGTATGACTCCCTGATAAAATAAAGGTTAAATAAAATCTATAGCCCCATCCCTCAACTGTTTACCAAATCAGTGGCAGGATGGCCGCTTTGGCCGCTTTAATGATAAACACTATTATCATGTATGATATGATGCTACCTCTGACATGTTGATTGGTAATGTAAATTGACCCTCTATTGGCCCATCGCTGTGTCTCACCCCAGGCTTTTTCTACAACATCATCCGTGTGCCTCCGCCTGAGAAGGTAGAGGGGGAAGACAAGGCTGATTTCAGTGGAGCTCAGGTCCTCTGTTCCATCCCAGCCTCTGACTCCAGGAAACCATCCTACTACCACAGCTTCGGTCTGTATCCATCCATCACCTCCCTCCACCTCCCTCTGTATCTGTCTCCCTCTACAACAGCGGTGCTGAATTTCAATGACTGGTTCTCACTCTCCTAACTTCCTCTTTCTTTACTACCTCAGCTAAAACATCTCCATGACGGTTGTATATGTGCGTTTGTCTGTCTGTCTGTCTGTCTGTCTGTCTGTCTGTCTGTCTGTCTGTCTGTCTGTCTGTCTGTCTGTCTGTCTGTCTGTCTGTCTGTCTGTCTGTCTGTCTGTCTGTCTGTGTGTGTGTGTGTGTGTGTGTGTGTGTGCATACATCTGTCTGTCTGTCTGTCTGTCTGTCTGTCTGTCTGTCTGTCCGTCCGTCCGTCCGTCCGTCCGTCCGTCCGTCCGTCCGTCCGTCCGTCCGTCTGTGTGTGTGTGTGTGTGTGTGTGTGTATGCATACGTCAGTCTTTCTGTCTGTTTGTCTGTCTGTATGTCTGTCTGTCTGGTTCATAAAGCACGTTATTGGAGGTAAAATCTAGACGCTCACAATATGAAGTAGGTTGTTTGAAACAGTGGTGAATACATGTTGCTTGAAGTGCAGTAGACCAACATAGCTATAGTACTTTTGATGCTTTTTACCAGCCCTAATATAACTTTTCAAATTAAAACCTAGTTTTGGGGATTTAATAAAATACAGTGTATTCAGAAAGTATTCATAACCCTTGACTTTTTCCACATAAGTCATTGTTGTGTTACAGCCTGAATTCAAAATGGCTTCAATATTTTTTTTCCACCCATCAACACACAATACCCCATAATAACAAAGTGAAAACAAGTTTTTAGACATTTTTCCAAAAGTGAATAAATATCTAATTTACATAAGTATTCACACCCCTTAGTTAATAAATGTTAGAATCATCTTTAGCAATGATAACAGCTGTGAATCTTTCTGGGTAAGTCTCTAAGAGCTATCCAGACCTGGATTGTACAATATTTGCACATTATTCTTTTTAAAATTCTTCAAGCCCTGTCAAGTTGGTTGTTGATCATATCTAGACACCCATTTTCAAGTCTTGCCATAGATTTTCAAGCCGGCTGTAACACATAAAATTTGGAAAAAGTCAAGAGGTGTAATACTTTCTGAAGGCACTGTACTGTATGTTACCTGCCCAGGATATAATGTATGTTGCCAGTCGGAGGCCAGTATTTTTAGCTACACATAATACCCTCAGCTCTACCTCTATCCCTGTGTTGTGTGACTGCAGCCATAATACCCTCAGCTCTACCTCTATCCCTGTGTTGTGTGACTGCAGCCATAATACCCTCAGCTCTACCTTTATCCCTGTGTTGTGTGACTGCAGCCATAATACCCTCAGCTCTACCTCTATCCCTGTGCTGTGTGGCTGCAGCCATAATACCCTCAGCTCTACCTTTATCCCTGTGTTGTGTGACTGCAGCCATAATACCCTCAGCTCTACCTCTATCCCTGTGTTGTGTGACTGCAGCCATAATACCCTCAGCTCTACCTCTATCCCTGTGTTGTGTGACTGCAGCCATAATACCCTCAGCTCTACCTTTATCCCTGTGTTGTGTGACTGCAGCCATAATACCCTCAGCTCTACCTCTATCCCTGTGTTGTGTGACTGCAGCCATAATACCCTCAGCTCTACCTCTATCCCTGTGTTGTGTGACTGCAGCCATAATACCCTAAGCTCTACCTCTATCCCTGTGTTGTGTGACTGCAGCCATAATACCCTCAGCTCTACCTCTATCCCTGTGTTGTGTGACTGCAGCCAAAATATCCTCAGCTCTACCTCTATCCCTGTGTTGTGTGACTGCAGCCATAATACCCTCAGCTCTACCTCTATCCCTGTGTTGTGTGACTGCAGCCATAATACCCTCAGCTCTACCTCTATCCCTGTGTTGTGTGACTGCAGCCATAATACCCTCAGCTCTACCTCTATCCCTGTGTTGTGTGACTGCAGCCATAATACCCTCAGCTCTACCTTTATCCCTGTGTTGTGTGACTGCAGCCATAATACCCTCAGCTCTACCTCTATCCCTGTGTTGTGTGACTGCAGCCATGTCAGAGAACTATGTGGTGTTCATAGAGCAGCCCATCAAGCTGGACCTGCTCAAGTTTATGCTGTTCAGGATCCAGGGCAAGAGCTTCGACAAGGTCATGACCTGGGAGCCACAGTACGACACCATCTTCCACGTGGTACACAGACACACAGGCGAGGTGTGTGTTAATGACCCAAACAATCTACATGGTTACAGTCCATGTATAAAATAAGGAAATCTATGCATTTCCCAGGAAATCGACTCAATCCCCCAAAGCACTGGTAAATGTATAGATTCTGTGGAATATCTGTACATTAACCAGTGCGACGGGGAATGTATAGATTTTTCCAGGAAATCCATAGTTTTTCCAGATTTCACACATTTCCAGTAGCATTTGCACTTATAGGACTAGCCCATTTCATCTCTAATTGGCTTGTTTGTCACCAATATGTCTAAAGACTTTTTGGTCTGTTTCATCCAATAGCAAAGCAAGGTAAAGTACAGCGCCCCACCCATGTTCACCCTTCACCAGATCAACGCCTACGAGGACAAAGGGTTCCTTGTAATGGACATGTGCTGCGGGGACGATGGGGATGTCATTGGAGACTTCACACTAGAGAACCTTCGCAGGGCTCCAGGGGAGGAGATGGACAAGGTTTGTTGGTACAACGAACACACACACACACACACACACACACACACACACACACACACACACACACACACACACACACACACACACACACACACACACACACATATACAGTTGAAGTTACATACACCTTAGCCAAATACATTTCAACTCAGTTATTCGCAATTCCTGACATTTAATCCTAGTAAAAATTCCCTGTTTCAGGTCAGTTAGGATCACCACTTTATTTTTAGAATGTGAAATGTCAGAATAATAGTAGAGAGAATGATTTATTTCAGCTTTCATTTCTTTCATCACATTCCCAGTGGGTCAGAAGTTTACATACACTATATTAGTATTTGGTAGCATTGCTTTTAAATTGTTTAACTTGTGTCAAATGTTTTGGGTAGCCTTCCACAAGCTTCCCACAATAAGTTGGGTGAATTTTGGCCCATTCCTCCTGACAGAGCTGGTGTAACTGAGTCAGGTTTGTAGGCCTCCTTGCTCGCAAACGCTTTTTCAGGTCTGCCCACAAATGTTCTATAGGATTGAGGTCAGGGCTTTGTGATGGCCAATCCAATACCTTGACTGTGTTGTCCTTAAGCCATTTTGCCACAACTTTGGAAGTATGCTTGGGGTCATTGACCATTTGGAAGACCCATTTGTGACCAAGCTTTAACTTCCTGACTGATGTCTTGAGATGTTGCTTCAATATATCCACATAATTTTCTTTCCTCATGATGCCATCTATTTTGTAAAGTGCACCAGTCCCTCCTGCAGCAAAGCACCCCCACAACATGATCCTGCCACCCCCGTGCTTCACGGTTGGGATGGTGTTCTTCGGCTTGCAAGCCTCCCCCTTTTTCCTCCAAACATAACGATGGTCATCATGGCCAAACAGTTCTGTTTTTATTTCATCAGACCCGAGGACATTTCTCCAAAAAGTACGATCTTTGTCCCCATGTGCAGTTGTAAACCGTAGTCTGGCTTTTTTATGGCGGTTTTGGAGCAGTGGCTTCTTCCTTGCTGAGTGGCCTTTCAGGTTATGTCGATATAGGACTCGTTTTACTGTGGATATAGATTATTTTGTACCTGTTTCCTCCAGCATCTTCACAAGGTCCTTTGCTGTTGTTCTGGGATTGATTTGCACTTTTCGCACCAAAGTACGTTCATCGCTAGGAGACAGAACGCGTCTCTTTCTGTAGCGGTATGAGGGCTGCGTCCCATGGTGTTTATACTTGCGTACTAGTGTTTGTACAGATCAACGTGGTACCTTCAGGCGTTTGGAAATTGCTCCCAAGAATGAACCAGACTTGTGGAGGTCTACAATTGTTTTCTGAGGTCTGGGCTGATTTCTTTTGATTTTCCCATGATGTCAAGCAAAGAGGCACTGAGTTTGAAGGTAGGCCTTGAAATACATCCACAGGTACACCTCCAATTGACTCAAATGATGTCAATTAGCCTATCAGAAGCTTCTAAAGCCCTTTTCTGGAATTTTCCAAGCTGTTTAAAGGCACAGTCAACTTAGTGTATGTAAACTTCTGAACCTCTGAAATTGTGATACAGTGAATTATAAGTGAAATAATCTGTCTGTAAACAATTGTTATAAAAATTACTAATGTCATCCACAAAGTAGATGTCCTAACCGACTTGCCAAAACTATAGTTTGTTAACAAGAAATTTGTGGAGTGGTTGAAAAACAAGTTTTAATGACTCCAACCTAAGTGTATGTAAACTTCCGACTTCAACTGTATACACATAAACACACAGAAATATACTATATTATACTGGTACCCTGTGTAAAAGTAGGTTGTTTGAAACAATAGGGAATACATGTTGCTTGAAGGGCAGTAGACCAGCATAGCTAAAGTACTTTTGATGCTTTTCACCAGCCCTAATATAACTTAGCAAATTAAAAACCTAGTTTTGGGGATTTAATAAAATACAGTGCCTTCGGAAAATAAATTGTTTGCTATTTAGTTCGTATTTTTTTTAAAATTGCAACTAATTTTGCATATAATGTTGCTGCTACCATCTCTTATGACTGAAAAGATCTTCTGGAAATCAGAACAGCGATTACTCCCCTTGAACTAGAGGAATATTGTTTCTTTCATGAGTCTGACGCAAAGGATATACTGCTTCCCGGAGACCAGGCCCTCATCCAGTCATTCGCTTGAAGAAAAGACAGAAATAAAGGGGGCAGAAGTCTGGGTAACTTGTGAGAATTTGTCAGCGAGTGAATAAACCACCACTACCCTCTGTATTTTTGGCCAACATGCAATCATTGGAAAACAAACTGGACGATCTACTATTAAGAATATCCTACCACATCAACGCCATCCTGCCAGAAACCCTAGACCCACTCCAATTTGCATACCGCCCCAACAGATCCACAGATGACACAATCTCAATCGCACTCCACACTGCCCTTTCCCACCTGGACAACAGGAACACCTATGTGAGAATGCTGTTCATTGACTACAGCTCAACATTCAACACCATATTGCCCACTAAGCTCATCACTAAGTTAAGGATCCTGGGACTAAACACCCCCCTCTGCAACTGGATCCTGGACTTCCTGACGGGCCGCCCGCAGGTGGTAAGGGTAGTCAACAACACATCTGCCACGATGATCCTCAACACTGGGGCCCCTCAGGGGTGCGTGCTTGGTCCCCTCCTGTAGTACCTGTTCACCCACGACTGCGTGGCCAAGCACGACTCCAACACCATCAAGTTTGCTGACGACACAACAGTGGTAGGCCTGGTCACCGAAACAATGAGACAGCCTACAGGGAGGAGGTCAGAGACCTGGCAGTGTGGTGCCAGGACAACAACCTCTCAATGTGAAACTGATCGTGGACTATAGGTAAAGGAGGGCCGAACAGGCCCTCATTAACATCAACGGGACTGAAGTGGAGAGGGTCAAGAGTTCCTTGGTGTCCACATCACCAACTAACTATCATGGTCCAAACACACCAAGACAGTTGTAAAGAGGGCATGACAACCCCTTTTCCCCCTCAGGAGACTGAAAAGATTTGGCATGGGTCCCAAGATCCTGAAAAAGTTCTACAGCTGCACCATCGAGAGCATCCTGCTCGGTTGCATTACCGTCAGGTATGGGAACTGCTCAGCATCTACAGAGGGTAGTGCATATGGCCCAGTACATCACTGGGGCCAAGCTTCCTGACATCCAGGACCTATATTTTAGGCGGTGTCAGAGGAAGGCTCAAAACATTGTCAAATACTCCAGTCACCCAAGTCATAGACTATTCTCTCTGCTACCGCACAGCAAGCAGTACCGGAACGCCAAGTCTAGGACCAAAAGGCTCTTTAACAGCTTCTACCCCCAAGTCATAAGACTGCTGAACAAATAAACATATCAAATGGCTATTTACATTGATCCCCCCCCCCTTTTTCTTTACACTGCTGCTACTCGCTGTTTATTATCTATGCATAGTCACTTTACAAATGACCTCGACTAACCTGTACCCCGGCATATTGACTCGGTACCCGTACCCCCTGTATATAGCCTCGTTATTGTTATGTACATTTCTTGTGTTACCTTGTGATTGATTTGAATTTTATTTTATTAACTCTATTTCTTGATCTGCATTGTTGGTTAAGGGCTCGTAAATAAGCATTTCACTGTAAGGTACCTGTTCTATTCGGCGCATGTGACAAATACAATTTGATTCGACATTTTATTTAGCCAGGTTATCTTTACTCATTGTGTATTTATTATTACTTTTATTATTACATGTTTTACTTCTCTATTATTTCTATATTTTCTTTCTCTCTGCATTGTTGGGAAGTGCCCATAAGTAACCATTTCAATGTTACTTGACACCTGTTGTTTACAAAGCATGTGACAAATACAATTTGGTTTGTTTTGATTTGCACTAGATCTCTACCACTGAGTAGTTATAAAACTACAAGAACAATTCACAATGATATCCTGCCCACTGCGAACATATGCAACAGATTAGCTGACATGCTGTTCACACATACTGTGGTTCGTTGTTACTTTAAGTTAATTTATCTTACTACAGCTGCTGACAGATATGTGAAGAATAATTCATTATAGGCAATTGGTTTTGTTTTGTAAAATGTCTGTTTGTGAAAATGTCTGTTTTGTTTTCTGCTATGTCAGTTTTATAACTCCATGTGCAGAAACCTTCCACGGAGATACGTCCTACCCCTGACGGTAACTGATGACACACCCAGCGACCAAAACCTTGTCACTCTGCCTTTCTGTCAAGCAACTGCGGTCAAGACTGGGTGTGGAAAGGTGTGTATACGTGTTTGTATATATGCATGAATAAATTTGGGATATTTCCTGCTGTTCAATGAATTGTAATTTCAATGAATGATACAACCATTGACTCTTGAAGAATATAACAAATTGATGAGCTTAGTACAACTGTCTTATACATTTTAGTCATTTTGCAGATGCTCTTATCCAGAGCGACTTACAGTAGTGAATGCATACATTTCATACAATTTCATACATTTTTTTTTTTTTTTTATTATTATTTTTTTCTGTGCTGGCCCCCCGTGGGAATCGAACCCACAACCCTGGTGTTGCAAACACCATGCTCTACCAACTGAGCTACAGGGAAGGCTATCTTATAATAACACTATATATACTGTTGTTTTACTCCAATGATTATGTTTTATTGACATTTTCATACCAGTATTTTATAGCAAACTAAGGGCTATATTATTTTCTGTATTGCTTAAGCGTTACAGATTGTACGATTGAAATGTAAGGGCAATTTCCGATTAAGCCGAAATATGCAGCGTTAACCGTAAATGCAGTCTCCGCCAACATGGGAACATTGCCTTAAAATTTGAATTGAACTTTAGAGTTGAACTTCCGCGATACGGATTGAATAGGGCCCTAAGTGATGGGCTTGCTGTTTAGACTGAAACACAAACTCAGTATTGTTGCTCCCAGAGGGGAAGCACAGCACTCAAGCACAATTGAACCAGCAACCCTTTACTCATAATTCTGTAAATGGCAACTACGTCTGCTAATGCTAACCCCTGGCATTGTGACGCATGTGTTCTGGCTGATGAAAAGAAAATGTGTTTTTGTTGTCATGGCTACCTGACATGTCTTTCTCTCTTTGGGGTGTGCTGCAGGTGCTTTGTACACACGAGGAACTCTATGATGAAGAGCTGTTCCAGTACGGTGGCCTGGAGTTCCCACAGATCAACTATGCTCATTACAATGCCCGTCCTTACCGCTACTACTACGCATGCGGCTTCGGACACCTGTTCAGCGACTCCCTGCTGAAAATGGATCTGGAGACCAAGAAACTTAAGGTTTTTCTTTTTGTAACTCTCTCCCTCTGAAAAAGACCAATTATCCACAGCTCAATAGCACCTTCAGAGTCAATGGTGAATCAGCTAGACTGCTAGGCCATCTTTTAGTGACCTACTGCTGTGTCCAATTTTAAGGACATATTGACATTTTCTCTGTGTAGGCGTGGCGTCACCCTGGTCTGTTCCCATCTGAGCCTGTGTTTGTTCCTGCGCCCAACGCAACCGAGGAGGACGATGGTGTGGTCATGTCCGTCATCATCACACCCAGAACTGTAAACAACATCATAATCAACAACAAAAACAACAACAAAAATGTATATTCACCATTGATGAATTACCTTTCACATAACATTGTACAACCATCTCTATATTTCTGTTTCAAGGAGAAAAGCACGTTCCTGCTGGTTCTGGATGCCAAAACTTTCACAGAGCTGGGCCGGGCAGAGGTTCCAGTCAACATTCCATTTGGAACTCATGGAGTGTTCAATGAGATGCACTGAAAATGCTAACGTCACAACCCCTTCAGCATTCTGCTTATGAAATGACTCCGTCCATGGATGTCTTTTATGATGTTGTTAAGATAACATCTCTAACTACTGCAGTACTCTTGGACCATTTTCGGTATAGCCAGAGGAGGAAGGCCCTCTCCTCTGAGTCTTGTTCCTCTTGAGGCTAAGACTCTCAAGGTGTATTCCTTCTAGGGAGTTTTCCCCTGCCACTGTACTTCTGCTGCTTGCTATTTGGGGTCTAGGCTGGGGTTCTATAATAATAATAACAATAATAATGAAGTAATACATTCGATTTTTATAGCACTATGAAGTATTTTGTACCAACTGCTAAGGTAGAAAGGCTTTATAAATACATCTAATTGATTTATTGATTTCACAGAACTGAGGAGGACCAGTTCCTCAGACCCTGTTAAAATGTCCGTCTGTAGACACATCTATCTATGTCTTCACCTCATCAAAATGTACCCTGCTTTGTAAAGTAAATGATGTTGGTGACTGATCTGGTATTTTTTCATGGACATTAACTGTAGACCTTGGACCAAAACTTGTGCCGGTTTTTCACTACTTTGGTATTCACAATCAGTGTCAATATTTGATCAAATATTTATGCGGCAACTAATTTTCTCTACAGCAAATTACAAGTCAACTGAGGCTCTGAAGTGAAATGAGTTTTACTTGTTTAATTTCCGATCTTCAAAGTGTTTCATAACATCTACGCATTTGAAATACTATACTCCCATAGCCATGCAGTGCACTTACAAAACATGAAAATGCCTCCAGGAAATGTAATTTTAGTTTAAGTAATGTGATATAAAATGGACATCGTCCCAAAAGCGAGTAAAACAAATGGCTTTCAGCATTCAATAGCCACCACTGAGAGCCAAAGGAAGGTCACATTGAAAACTCAGATTGCATTTCATCCTGTTGTCATGGCCCACTGTAAGGGTGACTTACAAACACATTATTTTCATAGACTGAAACAGATTCAATTGTTACAATACAATTGTAGAATGCATTGCAAATCTATATTCATTTGTCAATACTTTATAATTGTCATTGTCAATGTCATAATTTAGCTGCTAGCTGGTCACTGAAGGGAATGTAGTCCAGAGGGTTGCACACACATTAGTGAGAGCAGGAAGACTGAAAGAGAAGCAGAAGTAGCAAACGGCTGCCTATTTAATCATATTTTCCATTCAAGCCAGGTCTCCCTAGGTTACTTATTAATTACCCCATAATTCCTAATCTAATCAGTCATGCTTAACTACTCTTTGTACTCAAATATTCAAATTAATTAGTGGTCTATCCAAAGGGCAGGAACATTGGTATGAGGGGAGACTGTCAGGGACCGCCTGTATCGACATTTGAATAAATGTGGCACTAATTTGCATATTGTCAAATGGTTGGATTTTGTGAATAATATTTACGAAACACCCCCATGTTCATTTTATATCACTCACACTTCATGGTGGATAAAAGTTTGAGAAAAATTACTCATTCTCATTCTCATTCTAGATACATTTAATGCAGGGGTGTCAAACTACATTTCTGGAAGGCCATGTGTCTCCTGGTTTTCGTTATTTCCTTTCAATTCATGTGCCAATTTAGTTCATAACCAAGTGGGAAGGTAGTATTTACCACATACAGCTGAGAAAAATCCACCTGAGTGTCCCTCGAACTGATAATTACTAGTGTGAAACTCGTCTTTCTGAGCTCCAACTTCTCCCACATGCTGACCTCTGACATCACCTACTAAGGAAATGACCTCGAAAACAGCATTTTCAGCAGTTAAATGCAACAACAAAACATGATTTATTAAAAGCAATCTATTAATATGGTTTTTGAACACTTTACTTTGTTTGCGAGCATGATAGCTGTATGTTTAGTTTATTGTTGATGCAGCTTGTTTGCCATTAGCCAATAAGTGTTTCTCAACGAGTTCAAAGCATATGAATGCATCCAACTCGTATTTACTACTCCACAACTGGAAATTAGCACCTTCCCTCTTGGTTATGAACACAGACTTAGACAACTAGGTAAGGGGGGTTCCTAACTAATTAGTGACATTAATTGATCAATAATGTACAAGGGAGGAGTGAAAACTCACAGACCATCGGCCCTTCAGCAATTGAGTTTGATTTATGGCCTGTGTAGTAATGTTCCTGGTCGTGTTATGGGAAAGCTAGCCTATAAGTCTGGAAAACTAGGCAACATCTAGTATAACTCTGTTCTCTCTAATTGTACACACTGCTGATGTTTTGCAATGCTACAGTGGAGCAATTATATACCCATGGAGATAGCCATGGTGTACCATGTCAACAAGAACCAACTCCCACTAAGGAGTCTGATAGCCTGACAGAGCACTGCATGAAAAGGATTTGTGTGTGCAGCATTAGAAATTGATCATTTATGAGGGAAAAGATAATTCACAATTTTGGGGCTAAGTCACTGATTTGCATTGTGGGGCTAATCCACATCACACCACTGGAATCATCCGATTATTCATATGTGTGGAATAAAGCTCTGAAAGGAGATCAGCCTTGCCAACAGGTCAAAATGAACATGATTCTCAGATGTAAAGAAAATCTGGGATAGAAGCCTGCCTGACAGTTTACCATCATTATTAGGCATATATAGTTTGTCAATGTGCATGTCTCTAAATAGAGACTTTGTTTTCAAGATTTGTAAAAAAAAAAATGATGATGGCCAGGGCCTATTTAAGCAATGAAGCACAACCAAGTCATATCTTTGAAAGACTTGAGAATTCAAACATTTTGAAAAATGGAGCCTCAACGTTTACTTCATGGCATCCTTGGCATTGGCACAATACAGCATATTGTGTCCCTTAACCCTCTATGTTTGAGACCAACATTCTAATGCGACATGAAATGAAATGATGGGATATAGCTGAAATGAATGACGCTTTTGTTATCATCTCTGCTATACGACAAGTCCGCATTTCATAACTGTTCGACTGGTAGGCCTGCATTAGTTTCGTGTGTAGCCCCACACGTTATGAGCTGGCATTGACATGGAAAAAGTAGGGTAAAAATGTGATCTCAATGAAAGTACCTGACAAATAATTCAACATTTATTACGCATTTAGCGATGTGCAGGAACAGGCACATGTCCTGCCTTGACTTTTAAAGAGGACATTCGTTTTATAGTGAATGAGCTAGCAGATTGTGGAAGCACGACATAAAAGACAGCAGATTCCGAAATGTCACAATCCACTGAACATTATTTCCATGCGTAGACTATAACAGAGTAGACCTAATCGAGCTGTGTCAACCGGAAGATGGACTGTCATAATCATTTGAGAGAAACCATTATTGCAAAGATAGCGGTGTTAATAGTTTTTCAGTAAACGAGTGAGTCAGCATCGCCCTCTTCTGGTTTTCCGAAGCTCATTAAATGAACTCCTGTGATTCCAGAACACTCAAAAAGAAGCGCAGAGAATCGCACTAAAGTCAGACGCGCACGGCTTTTGGAGAGTCAAGTCTGGTCAAGTCTGCACTCACCAGTGACCCTCCTGCGTAGGCTAGTAGCTGTCGTTTCCATAAACTTCCAGAGAAATGTCATTGTGAAAAGTTATTTGACATCAATATCGTTGCCGAATAATTTTCTTTGCATCTCGCTTCAAGTCAGGGAGCTCCGAACTGGATCAGCAGAGCTCTTGATGCGGAGAGATGCCACAGTTCATTCGATATGTACAGTTTATAGCTGAAATAATTTCTTAAAGGGATTTGAATTCCTTTACCAAGAGGATTTTGACATTTAATTTTTTGTGTTTTGAAATTGGTGGATTATTGAGACGTGGAAATTGTAAAGCCGGGTTCCGTAATAACTGGAGTTTTTTTCAGAGGATATTCATATTCTCACACTTAGTTACGCCGAAAAAAAACATTTGGAAAGGGATTTACAACACGTTTACAAGAGGAAGATAATTAAATCGGATCCCCACTTTTACAGATTCTTGACTCTGAATCTAAAAAGGCTTTTAATTCGTCATGATGTGGATTTATTTCTACTTCGTTCTTTTTCTGTTAGGTGAGACATTCATATTTTTATGTTTCTTAACTTTTAAATGAGATAAAACCATTCATTCCATAACATTACATGCGTGGGGATAGTTTAAAAATTGTTCTGAACATAATACATTCAGTAGGCTCTTTCATTTGATGCTGTTTCGACTATAGCCTACTCATTATGAAATCAATCTTACATTTTAGTATTGTGTCATTAAATCAATTACATTGACATTATTTCCGTAATTACCCATGGAGTGCATGTTAGAGTTTATTAGGTGCAACATTTTACCTACTCCAAATTGTTTTTAGAGCAGATATGTATTGTCTCTTGGCATCTCATTCTCATCTGCTTATTTGATTAAGATTGAGATAGTCAAATAACTCACATAAAATCAATGCATGGCCTAAACATGATGATGATGAGGATGATGATGATGATGAGGATGATCTGTCTTTGTGGTAGAAGATGTTCAATTTAACTGTTAGGATAATGGTTATTTGCATAATTTAGTTTTACTGCATACTCCTTCTACCTTATTGCGAAGTCTCTAGCAATATCCCCCCTCAGCAGTTTGCAGGTTCAGAACGACCTGAAGGCATCGCTCATATCACTCTTTCCATCTATATTGGAGTTGGTGTTTGTCTACTCCATTCAAGAGATAAGCCTTTATTTTGCCTTCAATATTTTGGTTTTATTGATTTGACTGTCGTGTACAATAACAATATGGTACAACGTTAATATTCCCAAGGTAAGTGCATTGAGATCAATGACCATGAAGCATAACAGGTAATAGACTGAAGAATATCTCATAACTAGGGGATGTGCCAAATGTGTGTGTGCTATGAACATTACCTATATTGACTTGTCAAACAAGTCTAACATATTTGGATCTGTTCCTGGCAGTGGAGGCTGCTGAAGGGAGGACAGCTCATAAAATATCATTCCACTTATTCACACTCCAGCCATTACCACAAGCCCCCCCCCCCCCTTCCCCATTAAGGTGCCACCAACCTGTGGTTCCTGGGTGTAGTTGTCGAAAATCTTGCACCTGTTTCATCCCATTCAGCAGAACCAGTTGCAATGACGTCATTGCAACCGTCATTGCAACCAAATACATATCTTTAGCGACTGAACAAAACCTCTTTAACTGGTTCTAATCTGGTTATCTGACCAAATAACAACCAAAATATGATGTATTTCCTCTAGTAATCTGACGTTTCTACCAGAAAATGATGTCATTATGACATCCCATGCCAAATTCTGTCCGCTGAGATTGTCCTTTCCTCTCTTGAGAGAAGAGCAATATTTCATCATTAAGAGGGTTGAGGACCAATATATGGTGCCCAGTGTACAACATTTGGCATGGGATGTCATCATTCTGGTTGTAAATTGGTTGTGGCTACATCAAGTAACTAGATTATAACCAGTTAAAGATGTCTCTTTCATGACAACATTGAGACATTAAATAAATTGTCATAAGTGGTCAGAAAACCATGGCGACCGTGACGTCACAACAACCATCAGAATGGGGTCATTGCAACCGGTTCTGCCCATTGGGTGATCACACCATTAATTCATTGCATTTCCTTAGATGTGAATGTTTTCTCTGCATGTTTCATATTCATAAACAAAATGTTGTATGATCAGAAACAACCCTTACACCAGTGTTTTCTAAACCTCTCTTTGAGTACCCCACAGCTATTCCACGTATTTAATGTACTCCAGTGCTAGCACTCAATTTGTCAACTTATCAGGTGTGCTAATTCTGTAATATATCAAACACATGGAACAGCTGGGGGTACTCAAGGAGAGGTTTTGGAAACACTACCTTACACCATATGAAATGTTTATATAGCACCAGTGGTATCTACAGCAAATCCATCAAATATGTCCATGCATGTGTAACTCTATTCAGTTAGACCAATGAGAGGGCCTCCTTTCTCTCCCTCAGACGGAGTTGCATACTCCTCGGGCGGTTCCTATTCGGCCCTGGCTGGGACGGGTGCCCACGGCTGGGTGGATTGCGTGAGGGCCAGTGACATGTGCAACCAGAACCCCCAGTGCAGCTCCCGCTACCGGGTGATGCGGCAGTGCCTGGTGGGCAGAGAGAGGGACACCATGCTGGCCAACAGGGAGTGCCAGGCTGCCCTGGAGGTGCTGCTGGTCAGCCCACTGTATGACTGTCGCTGTAAAAGGGGCATGAAGAAAGAGCTGCAGTGTCTGCAGAGCTACTGGAGCATCCACATGGGCCTGACCGAAGGTGAGACTGAAATCAATGAATTCCTGTTTGTGTCTGGTGCAACATACTCGGCTAGAGAGATACTTACAAATTGAGAACTGCTGTTATGTGCAAAGATGACTCTGCTATTATGAATTTTACCTATATCACATTGAGAAAAAACAAACACATCATCAGATAGTGATCATGCAGGTCTCTGTACAAAATGCAGAACATATGGAAAGGAACGTCTCATGCATTCTATGCTGTATCTGCTACAGGATATAGTGATACCCTGAAACCCCTGATGAAAAATATATGCTTTCCATTCTCTGTGAAATAATGGAGCAATAATGAAATTACAGCAGCGAGACCTGTTATGAGAGCACTATTGGTTTTCACCACAAGAGTTCCCTATTATTATATTATTAGGTTATAAACCCACCGTTCAATGACCTGGAGCCGGCCACTTGCACTGTACAGTGCAGGAGGTAATGTTTCACTTAAACCTTAACCCTTCAAAAGGCTACTTTACATTGTCATAAACATGGTATGATGAATATCTTAAAACATCCCTGCAGCTGATGTCAAATCAGATCATAAGATCTAATGTAATCAAAACTTTTGACATTTCATATGCTATTGGGCAGCAGGTAGCCTAGTGGTTAGAGTGTTGGACTTGTAACCGAAAGGCTGCAAGATTGAATCCCCGAGCTGACAAGGTAAAAATCTGTTGTTCTGCCCCTGAACATGGCAGTTAACCCACTGTTCCTAGGCCATTGTTGACAATAAGAATTTGTTCTTAACTGACTTGCTTAGTTAAATAAATGTCAAATGAAAATTTCAACTGCAGTTGGAGATGTCAGTCTCTATGCTCTATGATAGAAGGTTTAAGTGAAATGTTAGAACACTGAAGCAGACCTTCTTGAACAGAGTTAACATTTTATGATACAGTAAGTTGTTTGGACAAATACAGACCTCCCGTGTGTCCTTCACTGAGGATACTTAACCGAAGAATGCAACTGTCCCATTTAGGCACTGTCCAGGGAGATAAAACTGGCCTTAATGGATGCAAGAGTTCTTACAGTGCAGCTTTAATCTAATCACGATCCATTGTGCAGTCAACCAGGCTTTTGTTAACTGGAAAAAACCTGTGTATAACATTGTTTTTTAGAAACAAACACAAGGGCTGATTCCCCACAGACCCTCAAAAATGTTGCAACCCACTTAAAAAATTGTTGTGGACAAAAACCGTAAAAAGTTGGGATATTGTAGGAAGAGCACCAGCTTTGAAAGGTTTTCTCAGCAGATAGGGGGATGTCTACGGGCTATGTAGATAAATCCTAAGAGCCCGCCTGTGTTGCTGTTGACTAAAGTGGCAAGCCATTAAGGGACTTTGGGGCAGATTTATTAAAGGCCCATTGCAACCCATTTTTTTCAATATCAAATCATTTCTGGGTAACAATTATGTACCTTACTGTAATCATTTCCCATTAAAATGGTATACAGTGCATTCGGAAAGGATTCAGACCCTTTCCCTTTTTCCAAATGTTGTTACGTTACAGGCTTATTCTGAAATGGATTAAATCAAACATTTTCCTCAGCAATCTAAACACAATACAGCATAATGACAAAGTGAAAACAGTTTTTTAATTTTTTTATTTGCAAATGTATTACAAATAAAAAACAGAAATAGCTTATTTACATAGGTATTCAAACCCTTTGCTATGAGACTCAAAATTGAGCTCAGGTTCATCTTGTTTCCATTGATCATCCGTGAGCTGTTTCTACAATGTGATTGAGTCCACCTGTGGTAAATTCAATTCATTGGACATGATTTGGAAGGGCACACACCTGTCTATATAAGATCCCACAGTTGACAGTGCATGTCAGAGTAAAAACCAAGTCATGAGGTTGAAGGAATTGTCCGTAGAGCTCCGAGACAGGATTGTGTCAAGGCACAGCTCTGAGGAAGGGTAACAAACAATTTATGCAGAATTGAAGGTCCCCAAGAACACAGTGGCCTCCATCATTCTTAAATGGGAGAAGTTTGGAACCACCAAGACCCTTCCTAGAGCAGGCCGCTCGGCCAAACTGAGCAATCGGGGGAGAAGGGCCTTGGTCAGGGAGGTGACCAAGAATTTTATGGTAACACTCACAGAACTCCAGAGTTCTCTTGTGGAGCTGAAATAACCTTCCAGAAGGACAACCATGCAGCACTCCACCAATCCGGCCTTTGTGGTAGAGTGGCCAGACGGAAGCCAATCCTCAGTAAAAGGCACATGACAGCCCGCTTGGAATTTGCCAAAAGCACCTAAATGACTCTCAGACCATGAGAAACAAGATTCTCTGGTCTGATGAAATCAAGATTAAACTCTTTAGTCTGAATGCCAAGTGTCATGTCTGGAGCTAACCTGGCACCATACCAAGGGTGAAGCATGGTGGTGGCACGACCATGCTATGGGGATGATTTTAAGGGGCAGGGACTAGGAGACTAGTCAGGATCAAGGGAAAGGTGAATAGAGCAAAGTACAGAGAGCTCCTTGATGAGAACCTGCTCAGGACCTCAGACTGGGCTGAAGTTTCACCTTCCAACAGAACAATGACCCTAAGCACACAGCCAAGACAATACAGGAGTGGCTTTGGGACAAGTCTCTGAATGTTCTTGAGTGGCTCAGCCAAAGCTCGTACTTGAACCCGATCAAAAAATCTCTGGAGAGACTTGAATGTAGCTGTGCAGCGAGGCTCCCTATACAGAGCTTGAGAGGATCTGCAGAGAAGAATGGGAGAAACTCCCCAAATACAGGTGTGCCAAGCTTGTAGCGTCATACCTAAGAAGACACGAGGCTGTAATCTCTGCCAAAGGTGCTTCAACAATGTACTGAGTAAAGTGTGAATACTTAAGTAAATGTGATATTTCATTAATTTTTTGGATAAATTTGCAAAAATGTCAACCTGTTTTTGCTTTGTCATTATGGAGTATTGTGTGTAGATGAGGATAAAAAAATCATCCATTTTATAATTTGGCTGTAACGTAACAAAATGTGGAAAAATTCAAGGGGTCTGTCTACTTTCTGCATGCACTGTATATATTTTTTCATTGCTTTTTAGCAAAAATAATTTCTCAAATGCATTGGAGAGGCCTAATGTAATGAAGGATATGTAACCTTAACTAGCTGTTATTGGCAGAGGTTTGGAACTCTTTGTTATTGGTCAAAACTGAATTTTGACTGCATGGGCCTTTTAAAGGTTTGTATGTGCTTAATTGCAACAATTGCAGATCTAGGCATTTTGCATAATGTATTGTAGGCAGGTTTAAGAGTTGAGCACAAAATATGGCTGGAGTATAGTGAAAGAGACAGGAGCAACAGGTATAAATGTCATGCAAGTGTAGAATTTAAATATGACAAAAAAAAGCGAAGGTAAAAATGTCACGTTGTCTGTAAGTAGCCTACATGTCCTTATATGATATTCATCTTCTATTTTGATATGTGAATTTTCAATAATGAAATGTTCTGAGTGTAATGTAGGGAGAAGGGCTTACACTCCTAGTGCAAGGATAACCGCACATCCAACCCAGTAGCAGCCTTCACATTGTTAATGAATTTGCTCTTATTTTTGTAATGTGCACTTTGCAATAAGCCGGCCAATTTGCTGTTTTCCAAGGTAATTTGGTGAGTGCTTAGACTGTTTCGCTGTGCATGGGATAGTTTAGGTAGTACACTCAAGGGTGGTGCCGCTGTGAAAAGGACAAGCTTTTGTTGGGCTACTCACGCTCCGTCTTTGGCAGTCGTAAATGTGACCCGTTAATTGAAGTTTTAAAATAAATGCCAGCTGAATTCAATGTGTCAATGTATCTGGCGGGTAAAGGCTCACCTTTTGAATAGGTCCTTCTCACTGTCGGACAACTGGGGTTAAGAGTCTGAATCTACAAAAGGCAAGTGTGGGAGCATGCTCTTTAAAAACATAAAGGAAACTGCATTTCTCTTTCGATTGGGCCTTAAACCTCATGGGGAGAGCACCAGGGTTTGAGGCAGTTCCAACCAGTCACTTAACAGTAAGTCCCATTCCTCACATATCACTGGTTTGTTCTTTAAATTAAAAGGGATTTGAGCAGATAGCAAAGAGAATTGAAAGCCTTTATGTGGGCGGTTTCCTTGCAGTTTAATTAGTAGAACAGTCTTCTACAGCAGGGAGAATACGTGAGTCTGTCTCAGGCCATTGGGAGATCTTACATGGAATAACCAAAGAATCCAATTTTTCTTAAATGATTTATTCCCCTCCATTTTTATGAATGCAAGCATTCTTAAAGGTCAGGAGCCGAATCTGTCAGTATTCTATGCTAATATTGCTAGGCAGCTAATTTAGAGAGGGGGAAATAGGAACCCTATGCCAGCTTGAGTATGTTATACTGGGGACCCAAGCAGAGTTAAAAGGAGAACATATATGGGGTTACAGAGGTACACAGTATTCCTCAGTGAACCCATCATTACCATGAGCTATGGTAGCAGTCACTGGCCATTACCTTAGCCATCCACTGTCCTGTGAGGCAATGGGAGTTTGCCTCTGCATGCTGAATGTGTCCTCTAGTTTTCCTCATCTGACCACGCTCACTAGGTGGGTGCTTCATCATCCGAGGAAGAGACCTGTCAATATTTTTCTGGAACAGATCAAAAGGTTTTCAGGCCCCCACAAACTTGTGAAAAGGATCAGTGAAATATGATGACAGTGATGGTTCTCTATGTCCTTTCAAATCCCTCTAATGATTTCCTTTACTGTAACTGAAGATCCACCAAACAGTTTTCAATATGACTAAAATGACACCCAGAGTGGCAGCTATTGTTGGGAAATTCTCCACTCTTACCCATGCAGGAAGAGACAGCCTGTTTTGCCTTCTTAATACGGGCATGTAGGGATTTGGATTTGTCCTGCCGCGAAGGTTTTAGGATGATTGAATGTGCATTATTGAAAACATGCGAGTGGACTAGCTATCATAGCCTGTGCAATTTTCTTCTCCACAGATAGTCCTCAACTAACGAGAAATATGGAATCAATATTCTACATTTATGCAAATAGACTAGGCCACCTTTAAACAAATAAGATGAATGACAGCTATTAAAATTGACTTTGCTTCAAGCCATAAGCTGTTTCCCAAGACCGGAAAATCCATAGGACGCTTCCATCACCTCAGGAATTTACTCCTATTGATAATGAATACGTTATGGATTTGAGATTCTGTACAGTTTAAAACCCTTAGGTAGTCATCCCCGAATCCACTGAAGAGCAGAATCCCCTACAAGGGAGGCCTGATTGTCTGTGCCACTCTCGCCATGCGCAACACTGTCAGAGCAAAGGAAGTCAAACAGTCCTAATTACCACAATAAGTTGTTGCCCTCTGGCAAACAATCGTACACTAAACAGCTGGGAAGAATTTGTATTACTTGATTAATGCATAATTGATTGGGTGACTGTCAAATAGCATAGTTCTTAAAAAACAGAGTGGCATGGCCGCCTGTTGCGAATGTGAATCTTTTAACCCCCAAGCGAGAGTACAATTACGCTGTATTTGTGCAGTTCTAATTCTGTATGGCATGTGACAACATTGTAAAACACTTTCAAAATTAATTCACTACCTTTGTTCACGCTATCGTTTTATGTTTGACAATATTATTGTTAATTAAGGATAACTCCCTCTTTGACTTACATTAAGATGTACTGTTATTACTACACAATAGTAGTAGGCTTGATCACCAACAACAACGAGACAGCCTGTAGGGAGGAGGTGAGGGCACTCGGAGTGTGGTGTCAGGAAAACAACCTCTCACTCAACGTCAACAAAACAAAGGAGATTATTGTGGACTTCAGGAAACAGCAGAGGGAGCACCCCCCTATCCACGTTAACGAGACAGCAGTGGAGAAGGTGGACAGTTTTAAGTTCCTCTGAGTACACATCACGGACAAAGTGAAATGGTCCACCCACACAGACAGTGTGGTGAAGAAGGTGCAACAGCTCCTCTTCAACCTCAGGAGACTGAAGAAATTTGAGCTTGTCACCTAAAACCCTCACAAACTTTTAGAGATGCACAATTGAGAGCATCCTGTCGGGCTGTATTACCGCCTGGTACGGCAACCGTATACGCCAACAACCTCTGCACACTGCATCACCGGGGACAAACTACCTGCCCTCCAGGACACCTACAGCACCCGTTGTCACAGGAAGGCCAAAAAGATAATCAAGGACAACAACCACCCGAGCCACTGCCTGTTCACCCCGCTACCATCCAGAAGGCTAGGTCAGTACAGGTGCATCAAAGCTGGGACCGAGAGACTGACAAATAGCTTCTATCTCAAGGCCATCAGACTGTTAAACAGCTGTCACTAACACAGAGAGGCTGCTGCCTACATACAGACTTGAAATCATTGGCCACTTTAATAAATAGATCACTAGTCACTATAATAATGGCACTTTAATAATGATGTTTACATATCTTGCATTACTCATCACTTATGTATATTCCCTCTATTGCATCTTGCCTATGCCGCTCGGTCATCGCTCATCCATATATTTCTATGTATATATTATTATTCCATCCCTTTACTTAGATTTGTGTGTGTTAGGTAGTTGTTGTAGAATTGTTAGAATACTTGTTAGATATTGTTGCACTGTCGGAACTAGAAGCACAAGCATTTTGCTACACTCGCAATAACATCTGCTAACCATGTGTGTGTGACCTATACAATTTGATTTGATTTGATTATTATGTGTGGATGAGGCTACATGATTTTCTACTTGTCTGAGAGGCATGTACACTTGGGTTCAACTGAAACGGTTTGGATCCCTCAACTTCCCCACAGTCCCCACAGACACAGAATAGAGCTTCATCATTTATGATCCTCTATAAGCTGTCCCGGAGAATGGCCACAGCACTTTCAATGCTACAACATTTGGCTTTGTTTGAAGATTACACTATTTTACAATGTCCAGTTAGGATGGATAAACAGACTTCATGGCAAGTCTCTGGGAAAAATAACCTTTCTCAGTAGTATCTGTAGTTCCCCTGAGATTTCCAAGCACTTGTAAAATGGGAAATTGTTGTACATGGGCATGCTGAGGGACGGAGTATACTATGTATGTCTGGCAGTCTTTGCTTTCTCACTACATACGGTGCCTTCGGAAAGTATTCAGACCCCTTGACTTTTCCCACATTTTGTTACATTACAGCCTTATTCTAAAATGGATTAAATAAAAGATCCTCAGCAATCTACACACAATACCCCATAATGAAGGGATTTTATTTTAATTTTTTTTGCAAATGTATACATATAAAAAAAACGATAATACCTTATTTACATAAGTATTCAGACCCTTTGTCATTATGGGGTATTATGTGTAGATTTTTAAGGGAAAAATATTTAATCCATTTTAGAATAAGGCTGTAATGTATCAAAACATGGAAAAAATTAAGGAGTCTGAATACGTTCCGAATGCACTGTATACGTCAAATCAAATTGTATTTGTCACATGAGCTGAATACAACAGAATAGAAAGAGGCAGCTTCATTAGATAGTACCGTAAAACACCAGTCTCAACGTCAACAGTGAAGAGGCGACTCCGGGCTGCTGGCCTTCTAGGCAGAGTTGCAAAGATCTCAGACTGGCCAATAAAAAGAAAAGATCAACATGGGCAAAAGACCACAAACACTGGACAAAGGAATTCTGCCTAGAAGGCCAGCATCCCGGAGTCACCTCTTCACTGTTGATGTTGAGACTGGTGTTTTGCGGGTACTATTTAATGAAGCTGCCAGTTGAGGACTTGTGAGGCATCTGTTTCTCAAACTAGACACTCTAATGTACTTGTCCTCTTGCTCAGTTGTGCACCGTGGCCTCCCACTCCTCTTCCTATTCTGGTTAGAGCCAGTTTGCGCTGTTCTGTGAAGTGAGTAGTACACAGCGTTGTACGAGATCTTCAGTTTCTTGGCAATTTCTCGCATGGAATAGCCTTCATTTCTCAGAACAAGAATAGACTGACGAGTTTCAGAAAAAAGTTATTTGTTTCTAGCCATTTTGAGCCTGTAATCGAACCCACAAATGCTGATGCTCCAGATATTCCACTAGTCTAAAGAATGACAGTTTTATTGCTTCTTTAAATCAGCACACCAGTTTTCAGCTGTGCTAACATACTTGCTAAAGGGTTTTCTAATGATCAATTAGCCTTTTAAAATTATTAACTTGGATTAGCTAACACAACGTGCATTGGAACACAGGAGTGATGGTTGCTGATAATGGGCCTCTGTACGCCTATGTAGATATTCCATTAAAAATCATGTTTCCAGCTACAATAGACATTTACAACATTAACAATGTCTACACTGTATTTCTGATCAATTTGATGTTATTTTAATGGACAAAAACAAGGACATTTCTAAGTGACCCCAAACCCAATAACGGTAGCGTATATTATATTTGATCTTTCTTGAATAAGTTCCTCCAGTTCTTTTTGTTTTTCATCTAACTTATTCTGTGCCTCTATGGTACACTTCCTTTGGATTGTGTGCGGCTGCTCGGCCATGGAAACCCATTTCATGAAGCTCCTGATGAACAGTTCTTGTGCTTACTTTGCTTCCAGAGGTAGTTTGGACCTCGGTAGTGAGTGTTGCAACCAAGGACAAAGGATTTTTACATGCTACACGCTTCAGCACTCGGCGGTCCCATTCTGTGAGATTGTCTGGTCTACCACTTCGCGGCTGAGCCGTTGCTGCTCCTAGACGTTTCCACTTCACAATAACAGCACTTACAGTTTACCGGGGTAGCTCTATCAGGGCAGAAATTTGACGAACTGATTTGTTGGAAAGGTGGCATCCTACAGTATGACTGTGCCACGTTGAAAGTCACTGTGCTCTTCAATAAGGCCATTCTACTGACAATGTTTGTTTGTGGAGATTGCATGGCTGAGTGCTCGATTTTATACACCTGTCAGCAACAGGTGTGGCTAAAAAAGCCAAATCCAGTCATTTGAATGTGTGTCCTCATACTTTTGTCTGATGTCCTGGTCAGGTTCCATGGTCAGGTCCAAACCCCTGTTGAGTGTGAAACCCAGCAGCGTTGCAGTTCTTCACACACTGAAATCGGTGTACCTGACAACTACTACCATACCCCATTCAAAGGGACTTAAAGCTTTTGTCTTGCCCATTCAACCTCTGAATGGCATACGTACACAATCCATTTCTCAATTGTCTCAAGGCTTAAATCTCATCCCCTTCATCTACACTGATTGAAATGGATTTAACAAGTGACATCAATAAGGGCTCATTGCTTTCACAAAGATTCACCTGGTCTGTCCATGTCATGGAAAGAGCAGGTGTGTCAGGTTTCAGGTTAGACCCAAGTACAGACTGTGTAGAAGTAACAATGTTTATTGTAGCAGGGGCAGGCAAACGACAGGTCAAGGCAGGCACGGGTCGGTAATCCAGAGTAGGGGCAAAGGTACAGGACGGCAGGCAGGCTCAGGGTCAGGCAAAATGGTCAGGCAGGCGGGCTCAGAGTCAGGACAGGCAGAGGTCAAAACCAAGAGGGCGAGAAAAGAGAGACTGGGAAAAGCAGGAGCTGAGACACAAAATGCTGGTAGGCTTGAACAAACAAGACGAACTGGCACAGACAGAAAACAGGTATAAATACCCAGGGGATAAGGGGGGCTGATGGGCGGCACCTGGATGGGGGTGGAGACAAACACAAGGACAGGTGAAACAGATCAGGGCGTGACAGTACCACCTCTCTAGGGACGCCACCTGGCATCCTACTTGGGCTCATACCTGGTTGAGCAGGGTGCCGGCGCTGGAACTCAGAGATGAGGCCTGGTTCCAGGATGTCCCTAACAGAGACTCAGCACCTCTTCTCTGGGCCAGAACCCTCCCAGTCAACCAGGTACTGGAATCCCCTGCCACGAGGTCGAACCCTCAGGAGACATCTCACCATGTGCTACGGTCGTCCGTCAATGAGACGGGGGAGAACTCTAGACATAGAAAGAAAGGTAGGAACAATACGGAGGGTACGGGGCAGCAGGATGAACAGCAGAGCGGCTAATGACCTTGGAGCGGGGGAAAAGGTCTCGGCTTCTGGGGTTGTAGCCGCGGCACCATAGCAGCATGCCAGCGCCTCAGGCTTGACCTTCTTAGATACCGGTCGGTGCTGCGGAAAAGAAGTGGCCCTGGCCTTACTGAACCCCTCCCGGAGGTCCTGGTACTCTGCGGAGCTGGCAGAGAGGTCTGGGGCAGAGCTGACTTCAGGCAATGAGTGCGGCAGGATGGGCTCCATCCCACGATGGCACCAGTAGCCCAGTCAATGGAGGGATTGGGTTGCTGGAGCCAAGAGAATCCCAATAACACAGGAACCTGCGGAGACTCAACCAGCAGGAATTGGATCGTCTTGCTGTGGTTACCCGACACTCGTAGGTTAACAGCGGTGTTCTGGTGGGTGACTCCGCCTATAGAGCGCCCGTCCAGCGCTCTAACACCCATGGGAATGGAGAGGGGTTGAGTGGGGATGCCCAGTTCGAACGCCAGAGTAAGGTCGATGAGACTCACTTCGGCCCCCGAGTCGATGCGTACCTGGAGTGTGGCACGGAGAGGGGGGTGAGCAAGAGATGAAAAATAATCTGTGATGCCCACCAGAGTACTCACTCTAACGAATGAGCTAGGTCTGTTGAAGGGACAGGCAGACACATAGTGACTGGCAGTACCGCAATACAGACAACTTTGGGTCTCAAGTCTGCGTATCCATTCGGCTGGAGACAGCCTAGCCCTGCCGAGCTGCATCGGCTCAGGAAGAGCTGAATCGGCAGTCTCCGGAGGCTCTTGGAGGGACTTGGGTAAGCTCGGATCCTCTCGGGGACATAGACACCGGGGACTTCCAGAGTTCATCAGATGCAAGGTGGGAGCCCTGAGTGAGCAATTGGGACCGCAATCGGATCTCTTCTCCCTCCTACATTCCCATAGCCGACCATCGATCCGGATGGTTAAAGTGATGAGTGAGTCGAGATCCGTCGGTAGTTCTCGGGCTGCCAGCTCATCCTTTACCTCCTCCAATTATCCGTGCAGGAATGTGTTGAACAGCGCTTCCGGGTTCCATGTCCCCTCCGCTGCTAGCGCGCGGAACTCCACCACATAGTCTGCCACACCGAGGGTGTCCTGCCGAAGCTGGAGTAACGTCCGGGCAGCCTCTCTTCCGGACACTGGAATGTCGAAAACATCTCACCTCTGCCACGAATATCTCCAAACTGAGGCAGACGGTGGATTGTTGCTCCCAAATCGCCGTGGCCCAGGTGAGTGCCCTCCCGGACATCAGCGTAATAATGTACGCTATCTTCGAGCGGTCCGAGGGGAACGAAGAAGGCTGCAGCTCTAAAACGAGGGAGCACTGGGAGAGAAAGGCCAGGCAGGTTCTGGAATCACCATTGTAGCGCTCCAAGGGAGGTAAGCGGGGTTCCCGGGAAACCGGGGTGATGGCGCTGCTCCCAGTTGGGTTACTGAGGGGCTGGGAGGTTTCCGTCGTGGTAGGCTGCCTGGTAGGAAACCCACGGAATTGCTCCCGCAATACGTCCAATGCTAGGTCGTGACGTTTGGCCACGTCCTGGAACCCTTCCATCAGACTGCGAAGCAACTCCTCGTGTCTACTAACGAAGGCTCCTTGGGAGGAGATGGCGTTGCGGAGCTGGTCCAAGTCTGCTGGGTCAGTCATGGCCAGTTCGAACTATCAGGTTTCAGGTAAGACCCAAGTGCAGACTGTGTAAAAGTAGCAATGTTTATTGTAACAGGGGCAGGTAAACGACAGGTCAAGGCAGGCAGGGGTCGATAATCCAGAGATGTAGGGCCAAGGTACAGGACGGCAGGCAGGCCCAGGACAGGCAGAGGTCGGTAATCCAGAGTAGGGGCAAAGGTACAGGACGGCAGGCAGGCTTAGGAGCAGGCAGAGGGGTCAGGCAGGCGGGCTCGGAGTCAGGACAGGCAGAGGTAAGAACCAGGAGGGTGCGAAAAGAGAGACTGAAAAAAGCAGGCGCTGAGGCACAAAACGCTGGTAGGCTTAAACAAACAAGACAAACTGGCACAGACAGACAGAAAACACAGGTATAAATACCCAGGGGATAAGTCGGGAAGATGGACACCTGGAGGGGGGTGGAGACAAGCACAAGGACAGGTGATACACATCAGGGTGTGACAAGGTGTTCCTAATGTTTTGTACACTCAGTGTAGTTTCACTCAGGGAAGGGAATAAGATGTAATAGCAGTCTTCATGTGGCCCTCCTTGGAGCTTCGCTCAGGAGTTGGTAAGGGAAGAGTTCAGTGTCATCACTCTATAGTTTATAATGTTGGGAGACGTGACTTCCACCCCTGTCTTTTGACATTATTGTAAACCATCTTCAGTTTGACTTCCATAAAGTGGTTTATTTCCATAGCTGTTTTACTGTAGTTTCTCCCTTTGTTCTTTAGGATACTAAGATAACGTATCGTAATACGTTGCCTCAGTTTTGCTTTCAACAAACGTACTGTGAACCCACATAAGACTGTGTTATTAAAGTGAAATTTAATAAGGCTATATTTTTTTATTCCACCTGATCCGGACTCTGATAATGAAATATGCACCGTAGTGTACAACATGATCAACACATTATACATTTACATTATTGTCATTTCGCAGACACTCTTATCCAGAGCAACTTACAGTAGTGCATGCATACATAAGTGAAGCACACACTACCTTCCATTGAAGTAACATCAGCACGGAGCGGTGTGATAAACAAAATGGTGATATCTATTGATTGGAGGGTTATCCACTGAGCTTCACATCTCCCCACAGATTTTGGATTTTCTCATTTGCTGCGGTGGGCTCCCTGTCTGTCCCACAACAGCCTTGCTGTGTTTCTGTTAAGATCAAAATGCAAAAGCTATTACACACTGGAGGGTTTGTCTGAATCACACCGAATGGCTGTGAATTTTAAACGCAGGATTAGGGGCTTCTGAGAGAGAGTCACAGGGGAGTAGTGCAGTCAGTTGAGTGCTAATTTGACATTTTTTACAAACATAGCCCTGGCAATTCAGCGTTGGAGGCTGCCTGACCCAAACCACAGAACACCATGGCCAAATGTTCTTTCCAAAAAGAAATTATCTGACCGTGGTGAACGATCTGCTTTGCATATCACAAAATTAGCCAACTGTTCACACTATTGAAATCTTCAGGGTGTAAAATGTGTTATTGGTCAGACAGACCAATTAAGAGCCAAAAACTCAAGTTGACAACATCTGTAGAATTCAACCTTCACTGGTTTCTGTTATCAACAATGTAGGTACACTATACAGTAGATAATTGCTCATTGCTATAGCACAAAAAACTGGTATTATCCTGTGCAATGATTCTAAAACCATGACTCCTTGCCTTAGAAACATGTGAAGGTCAACAACTTTTTATATATTTTGAGATTATACTGTATCTGCATGTGTGTATTCCTTTATTTAATGCACCTCTACACATACCCTGTAATTCATGTGTGTATTCCTTTATTTAATGCACCTCTACACATACCCTGTAATTCATGTGTGTATTCCTTTATTTAATGCACCTCAACACATACCCTGTAATTCATGTGTGTATTCCTTTATTTAATGCACCTCTACACATACCCTGTAATTCATGTGTGTATTCCTTTATTTAATGCACCTCAACACATACCCTGTAATTCATGTGGGTATTCCTTTATTTAATGCACCTCAACACATACCCTGTAATTCAAGTGTGTATTCCTTTATTTAATGCACCTCTACACATACCCTGTAATTCATGTGCCACTACAGTATGTGGGTGTGAGCATACTTTAATTTTCAGTGTTATCAAAAACTATTTCATCATACTGTTTATTATTATTATTATTTTATAAAAAATATATATATCCGGCTTCCAGTCACTTTCTCCTAATCCCTGCCTACATGTACATATGTACCTCAAATACTCCAGTATCCCTGCACATTGTACATTTGGTACTGGCACTGACCCTATACAGTGAATTCGGAAAGTATTCAGACCCCTTGACTTTTTCCACATTTTGTTACGTTGCAACCTTATTCTAAAATTGATTCAATTGTTTTTTTCCCCTCATCAATCTACACACAATACCCCATGATGACAAAGCAAAAACAGGTTTTTAGAAATGCAAAATGTTTTTTATGTCACATTTACATAAGTATTCAGACCCTTTACTCAGTACTTTGTTTAAGCACCTTTGGCAGCGATTACAGCCTCAAGTCTTCTTGGGTATGACGCTACAAGGTTGGCACACCTGTATTTGGGGAGTTTCTCCCATTCTTCTCTGCAGATATTCTCAAGCTCTGAAAGGTTGGATGGGGAACATCGCTGCACAGCTATTTTCAGGTCTCTCCAGAGATGTTCGATCGGGTTCAAGTCCGGGCTCTGGCTGGGCCACTCAAGGACATTCAGAGACTTGTCCTGAAGCCACTCCTGCATTGTCTTGGCTGTGTGCTTAGAGTCGAGGAACTCTAGAGCTCTGTCAGAGTGACCATCGGGTTCTTAGTCACCTCCCTGACCAACATCCTTCTCCCCTGATTGCTAACTTTGGCCGGGCGGCCAGCTTTAGAAAAAGTGTTAGGGATTCCAAACTTCTTCCATTTAAGAATGATGGAGGCCACTGTATTCATGGGGACCTTCAATGCTGCAGAAATGTTTTGGTACCCTTCCCCAGATCTGTGCCTCGACACAAACCTATCTCTGAGCTCTAAGGACAATTCCTTTGACCTCATGGCTTTGTTTTTGCTCTGACATGCACTGTCAACTTTGGGACCTTATATAGACAGGTGTGCCTTTCCAAATCATGTCCAATCAATTACATTTACCACAGGTGGACTCCAATCAAGTTGTAGAAACATCTCAAGGTTGATCAATAGAAACAGGATGCACCTGAGCTCAATTTCGAGTCTCATAGCAAAGGGTCTGAATACTTATGTAAATGAGGTATTTCTGTTTTTTTTATCTTTAATAAATTTGCGAACATTTCTAAAAATCATTTTTGCTTCATCATTAGGGGGTATTGTGTGTAGATTGATGAGGATCTGTTTTCTTACATTTTAGAATAAGGCTGTAACGTAACAAAATGTAGAAAAGTGAAGGGGTCTGAATACTTTCCGAATGCACTCCGTTCATCTTTCCCTTGATCCTGTCTAGTCTCCCAGTCCCTGCCGCTGAAAAACATCCCAACAACATGATGCTGCCACCACCATGCTTCACCGTATGGATGGTATAAGCCAGGTCATGAGCAGTGGCTGGCTTCCTCTCTTATTTCTCCTGTTTTCATTTCTTATTTTTATTAGTTATAATATTTTATATTGAATACTCCACTGTTGGATAGGGCTTGCAAGTTAAGCATTTCACTGTAGTTATGCATGCAACAAATTAAACTTGAACTTGACTGTTTTCCCAGGTCGAGAGTTTTATGAAACATCCCCTTATGAACCTGTGATGCCTGTTCGCCACCCTGATGCATTCCGTCTCGCTTCCATTATCTCAGGTAAGAGCGACCATTTTATGTTAAAAAAATGACTATGCCATATGAAAAGACTATAAAAATACAATGACATGTAATAAGTATAATTACAAAAAGTATTTGATCCCCTGCTGATTTTGCAGGATTGCCCACTGACAAAGAAATGATCAGTCTATAATTTTAATGGTAGGTTTATTTGAACAGTGAGAGACAGAATAACAACAAAAATCCAGAAAAACGCATGTCAAAAATGTTATAAAATTATTTGCATTTTAATGAGGGAAATAAGTATTTGACCCCTTTGCAAAACATGACTTAGTACTTGGTGACAAAACCCTTGTTGGCAATCACAGAGGTCAGACATTTCTTGTAGTTGGCCACCATGTTTGCACACATCTCAGGAGGGATTTTGTCCCACTCCCCTTTGCAGATCTTCTCCAAGTCATTAAGGTTTCGAGGCTGACGTTTGGCAACTCGAACCTTCAGCTCCCTCCACAGATTTTCTATGGGATTAAGGTCTGGAGACTGGCTAGGCCACTCCAGGACCTTAATGTGCTTCTTCTTGAGCCACTCCTTTGTTGCCTTGGCCGTGTGTTTTGGGTCATTGTCATGCTGGAATACCCATCCACGACCCATTTTCAATGCCCTGGCTGAGGGAAGGAAGTTCTCACCCAAGATTTGACGGTACATGGCCGCGTCCATCGTCCCTTTGATGCGGTGAAGTTGTCCTGTCCCCTTAGCAGAAAAACACCCCCAAAGCATAATGTTTCCACCTCCATGTTTGACGGTGGGGATGGTTTTCTTGGGGTCATAGGCAGCATTCCTCCTCCTCCAAACACGGCGAGTTGAGTTGAGTTGATGCCAAAGAGCTCCATTTTGGTCTCATCTGACCACAACACTTTCACCCAGTTGTCCTCTGAATCATTCAGATGTTCATTGGCAAACTTCAGACGGGCATGTATATGTGCTTTCTTGAGTAAGGGGACCTCGCGGGTGCTGCAGGATTTCAGTCCTTCATGGCGTAGTGTGTTACCAATTGTTTTCTTGGTGACTATGGTCCCAGCTGCCTTGAGATCATTGACAAGATCCTCCCGTGTAGTTCTGGGCTGATTCCTCACCGTTCTCATGGTCATTGCAACTCCACAAGGTGATATCTTGCATGGAGCCCCAGGCCGAGGGAGATTGACAGTTATTTTGTGTTTCTTCCATTTGCGAATAATCGCACCAACTGTTGTCACCTTCTCACCAAGCTGCTTGGCGATGGTCTTGTAGCCCATTCCAGCCTTGCGTAGGTCTACAATCTTGTACCTGACATCCTTGGGGAGCTCTTTGGTCTTGGCCATGGTGGAGAGTTTGGAATCTGATTGATTGATTGCTTCTGTGGACAGGTGTCTTTTATACAGTTAACAAACTGAGATTAGGAGCACTCCCTTTAAGAGTGTGCTCCTAATCTCAGTTTGTTACCTGCTCCTAATCTCAGTTTGACACCTGGGAGCCAGAAATCTTTCTGATTGAGAGAGGGTCAAATACTTATTTCCCTCGTTAAAATGCAAATCAATTTACAACATTTTTGACATGTGTTTTTCTGAATTTTTTGTTGTTATTCTGTCTCTCACTGTTCAAATAAACCTACCATTAAAATTATAGACTGATCATTTCTTTGTCAGTGGGCAAACGTACAAAATCAGCAGGGGATCAAATACTTGTTTCCCTAACTGTATACTCTAATACTCTTAAAGATACAAGATGGAAGAGGAAGGATTTCTTATTTCATGAAGAAGAAAAAAATGTGCTCATGGCTAATTTATGGATAATATTTTTGTCTATTTGGGGGACTCCTTTTGGCTCAACAGCCCTAAAGCCAAAACTTCCATTCAGCCTCTTTAAGGCTTTTATTAGGTAAATATTATGTATTCCTTTTTATATTCCTTGGTTCTCCAAGGGGGGGGGTCTTGCTTACATAAAATCATGTATTTGCCTCCATATTCCCATCTATAGATTTTCCTTTCAGTTTGATTTCCTATTTGGTTTACTAATTACAAAGCAATTATTCAGCAAGGGAACTATTGCTCACATTTAATTAACTGGTTGTTACTGAGAGGGCATTACTAATCAATGCAGATCTTATTATAAGACACAGCAAAAGAATATGAAGGTTAGATTGGAGGATCGCAGGGCCATTGCCACAGCTATAGGAGATATAGGCTATAGTCACTTGAAAATCCAATCATTTTCTTTCATCCAGTTCCTACAGAAATTGCCGGAGGATGATCCAGCCTCATTTGCCAAAAGCAGTATACAGCAGAGATGCCACATTTGCTTTTCCTGGCCGATGCCTCATGCTTTGTTTCATGTCTTGGAGGTACAAGAAAGACATGCTTTTTGCATAATCCCTTTAGCTTGAAGTCAGCAAATGACATGGTTGTTTGAAAATATACTGGTTTGATATATCAAAAAAGGAGAGCACCAGACAAAATATAAATTGGAAGTCGCTTTGAATACCTTGGCGTTTTGGATTGTTAAGAAGGCCATCTGCTTTTCTTTACTCTATAGTACTAAAATTGTTGGAGCTCAGGTAGCTTACGTCTTGTTCATTTTTCAGCTAATTTGAAACATGTTAAAATGCGTTTGGGACTCATTAATATGTCAATTTTTGTTAAAAATGTTTCCTACACTCTTTCAAAGGTGAAACATCTGATTTGCTCTCCTAAATCCATTTAGCCTCCTGCCCTAGGTTACTCATTATTTATCATTTCAGAGGACAGAATCATTGATTGTGGCAGTGAGAAAAGCCCACAGGCAAACAGATAAGTAATTACACAGTTGTTTTCTGAAATACTTTTCCCTTTGATTTCAACTGCACAAAAGTGTGCTTAATCACTTATAAAACGGTAAACTCAACCGAAGCTCAGGGAATGTGATATCTTGCTGTGTTGATGAGGATGGTGAAAAACACTCTCTAGGAGGAAGGTTGGAAAATTGAAAAATAATCTCTACAACTTCAAGAGTTTATAGTGAGAGAGATAAGGGGGGAAAACATTGATGAGAAAAAAAAACACTCCACTGTATCTCCAAATGAACACAGGGCCGGGGTAACAAAGCAACTGACAGAGAGGAGAATGCCAGTCTGCTTTGCCAAGTCAACACTCACAAGTCCACCATTTTCTTACTTCAAATTGTACAAGTCTTACTCTCGGGCATTGTGATAGATATTGGATAGTACTCGTATCATTTTTCCACCTCAACCGGTTGGCCCCTCATCAATGCCCAGATGAAAATGATTGTCATATTTCAAGATATCCCATAGCATACAAATATATAATTGACTGTAATTTCTATTTTATTTTACACAAATTATTCTGTCCTTGTGACCCAATTTTGAGTTAATTCACTTATTATCTATGCAGAGTCCAGGATTTTAAAAAAAGCAGCCCACACCGGCCCTCCAGGAGTTGAGTTTGACTCCCCTTAGTTAGACCTTCTTACTCTGCCTAATAATCCTCTCACCTCTCTGTTCCACATGCCCATCATCTAATTCATTTCAGAAACCTATTTCTACGGCTGGGGAAAAAGGATCAGCATGCAGCCCAATGCTAGATGTCCTCACCTTACCCTCATAACAATTACTGTTTTATTGTCAAAGACAATGTTGCCCTGATGTGTGCTAGTGTACTGTCATTGTTCAGCTGCTGTACTATGTGTAGTTATAATCCGTTTACATTTACAATTAGCTCACAGTTGCCTCTTTGTTTTCTCCATGGACACTTAATGAGTGTTGGGGGTCTAAGGGTAACGTATTAGTTGTTTGTGCAGTCAGCGTTATTCTAAGAAGGTGGTATTAAATAGAATACTGAATAATCCTCCAAACATGGGCCTGGCAACCCTCATTAGTTGGTTTTGTTGGTACAATTAGACATTCTACGCTAATGTTTGGGGAATACGTGAAGCAATGCCAGCATTTTGATAGAGATTTTAATCGACTCACTTGCATATTTCTGCTGCAATGATATTTGTCTCAGGTTTGATATGAATGATTGTCAAATTTGGAAAACATTTCTGAACTGGTAAAGCAGCCATTATCTTATTAGAGCACATAATACAGCTTATAAAACATCTTTCCTACTGATACCATAGCAGATCCCAAACATGGGCAGTCAGGCTTTCTGTAGGCAAATGTAGTAGCGTGTAGAAACCCTGCTGTGACACAAGCCTGAGCTAAAAAACGGATGAATCCTTTGACATGGAAATGCTTGACATGCTCCCAGGGGTATGGACTAAAGACTTTCTAGCAAACCCCTGCACACTCACCAAGGGCTATATTAAATCCAATCTTTGGCACCCATCCTAATTACAGTGAGCATACCTGAAGCCAAGAGCCCCACTCTAACCTGTACTGAACTCCTGCTCCCTGGAGTCCAGGATGATATATGAAGTGCAGGTTTCAAATAAGGGAGAGAGAGAGCAATTACTGTGGAAGGAAGATCCCTTACTCTGGAAAATGCGTAAATCCAGATCCCTTGACTGGGCTGTACTTACTGCACTGTGTTTTTCAGGAGATGGCCATCACATAGTTTTAATTTATGAGCGCTGTGGACGAACGCCCTATTATAACCCTGTTTATAGCTCAGTCAAAGAGCGGGGTTATCATAAAAGAAATTCAGTGTATTTTTGTGCGTGCCAAAAACCAATTAAAGCCACACATGTTGCTACATAGCGTGCGCTGCATGAGAAACATGACTCTGACTTGCATGCAAAGAAGGCTCAGGGTATTGTGATGGTGAGGCCATTCCAAGAGGTTTCCCAAGACTGGCTGTATCTACTGTGTGTAGCAATGGGACTGCACCGAAGAGATATCAGAAATGTATGTTCATTAGAGCTCGTGTGAAGGGCTGATCGTGATGATGATTGGCCGGGTTAATTGAAAACACTTGAGCAGGTATACGTAAGTGGTGGTCCAATCATTTGGCAGGAGACGGCACATTGTTCCCTTTGTCAGTGATGACCTGCTGTAATTAACAAGCCTTCCATTTTTTTCAAGTTGCCTATCACCCTTCTTGCATTACTGAAAGGTGTATAGGCAAAACCTTTCATAATGCACTAGAACAAAAATATGATTTTCCGGTAACACAATATATCTTCCATCCAGCTACTCTCTCTGATTATATGTAGAGGGCCTTTGTGTCAGGATATCTCTCTGCTTTGAGTACCCAATTCAATCTCTTCTCCCCAATCAGAAATAGTAAAACCTCACACCACTGCACTGCTTGGTCAGATAAATAAATAAATATTTGTACCTCTTCCTTCTCTTATTTCGTTTTTATCCTGGAACCCCTGTGCCCCACATTACAGGCTGCAGATGGCCAGAGGAGATTTAGGAGCTGCAATCCATCACTGTTATGTGTAGCGTCTTTGGACAGCACCCCAAACCACCCCTCCAGCTGGACTGGCCTGGTTCTGGACCGCTTTGGCCAGGTTTGGCCCAGTTTGGCCTCATTCCCTGCTGCTAATATCAGCTTTTCTTTGGAGTCCAATCTAGTATTTAGCATTAGTATTTTATTAGGATCCCTATTAGCTGTTGCCAAGGCAGCAGCTACTCTTCCTGGGGTCCAAACAGAGATAAAACATTATATAAAACATTGTGCATTATACAAATGTACATTGCTCCATTCTTACATTTCAATACCACATTACATTACTAAGAATAATGTGTGGGTGTGTGTAGAGTGGGTGTTTTAGAGTATGTATGTTAGTGTGTGTCTCTTCACAGTCTGCGTTGTGTTGTGAGGTGTTGTTTTATCTGTTTTGTTAATCTGATTTTACTGCTAGCTTGAATTACCTGAGGTAGAAGACAGTTACATATAGTCATGGCTCTATAGTACGGTGTGCTTCCTAGCCTCTGTTCTGGACTTGGGGACTGTGAAGAGACCTCTGGTGGCAAGTCTTGTGGGTTATGGATGAGTGTCTGAGCTGCGTCTTAACCGATTCAACAGACAGTTCGGTACGTCAATACCTCTTACAAAGATCTGCAGTGATGCAGTCAATCTCTACTCTAGTTTGAGCCAGAAGAGATTGATATGCATGTTGTTGATATTAGGCCCCCGTGCTCTGTTCTGGGCCAACTGTAATTTGCCTATGTCCTTTTTTGCAGCACTTGACCATATAAGTGGGCAGTAGTCCAGCTAGTTTCGACTTGTTTGGTTGATTGTGATGTCAAGAAAGCAGAGCAGCACGTTATCTTGGACAGACCTCTCCATATTTTAGCAACTGTTGAATCAATATGTTTTGAAAATGTCAGTTTACAATTGAAAGTTACACACCAAGCAGTTTATTCTCTTCAACTTGCTCAATTGGAACATTATACTTTACTAGATTTAGATGAGGTTTAGGGTTTAACTAATGATTTGTCCCAAATACAATGCTTTTAGTTTTTTGATATATATATTTAAGACTCACTTATTACTAATAATCCATTCTAAAACTGACAGTAGCTCTTTGTTAAGTGTTGCGGTGATTTCACTTGCTGTGGTAGCTGATGTGTATAATGTTGATTCATCGGCGTACATAAAGATCATCACAGATTATCCCACAGCCCTTGACCTAGCATGTTCTCCTCCTTGGGGTAGCCTTGATGACAGAGGGATAAAGGCAAAGCTAACAAAGCAAAATAAAATAAAGCAAAACAAAATAAAATCCACCTTTTCATTTTCCCCCTATCGACAGGAAGTTGCGACTATGTGTCCATGTGGTTGAAAAAGAGAAATCATTAGCTTTTTTGGGTTCTGTTGTTGCTCTTTCGACTGTAACACCTGTTCCACTAGTGTATACACCCTATACACATCGAGAGCATCCTGACTGGTTGCATCACTGCCTGGAATGGCAACTGCTCAGCCTCCGACCGCAAGTCACTACAGAGGGTAGTGCGAACGGCCCAGTACATCACCAGGGCCAAGCTTCCTGCCATCCAGGACCTCTATACCAGGCGGTGTCAGAGGAAGGCCCTAAAAATTGACTCCAGCCACCAGCCCAAGACTCCAGCCACCCAAGTCATAGACTGTTCTCTCTGGTACCGCACGGCAAGCGGTACCGGAGCGCCAAGTCTAGGTTCAAGAGGCTTCTAAACAGCTTCTACCGCCAAGCCATAAGACTCCTGAACATCTAGTCAAATGGCTACCCTGACTATTTGCAGTGCCCCCCCCTCCCCCACTCACCCCCTCTCTCACCCCCTCTTTACACCACTGCTACCCTCTGTTGTCATCTATGCATAGTCACTTTAATAATTCTACCTACATGTACATACTACTTCCAATAACCGGTGCCCCCTTCACATTGACTCTGTATCGGTACCCCCGGTATATTGTCTCGTATTGTTATTTCACTGCTGCTCTTTAATTACTAGTTTATTTTATCTCTTATTCTTATCTGTATTTTTTTGAAACTGCATTGTTGGATAGGAGCTCGTAAGTAAGCATTTCACTGTAAGGTCTACACCTGTTGTATTCGGCGCATGTGACTAATACAATTTGATTTGATTTGATGTTCTACTAGGGAAATTGTGTTTCCATAGCTAAGGGTGACAACAACTTCTGCATAATCAAAATAATTGCTTTGTGAGAAGGTGTTAAAGTTCACAGTTAGCCATTGTTATGTAAATGCAAGCTGGAATGTACCAGTGGCCTGGCGTTGGCCCCAGGTGAGAGCAGGTCCAGTGAGACATGGGTGCCGGCCTGCGTAGATGGAAACAGAAAAACCTGAGCCTTTTGGGTAAAACATGTGGTTAAATCCTGGATGGAAATGCTCCGTGTTTGTGTGATGTCCATTCTGTGTATGGCATTTCTAGGATTGATCATCTGTGATGCACCACTTACAGACAGTACAGCTGCTTATGCAGTCCATCGGAAAGGTTTTTCCTCAATGCTGCGTGATAGACACAGAGTGAGATTGGTTCTGTTGAATAAGAGATGAATCTCCCTGGATGTCACCAAGCCAGCGCACCCTCTGAAATACCATCATCTACAGGAAGAGGGAGGTTATCTTCTCTAATACAGCCTAAATACAAGGAAAGCGGAATGTGAGTGAGTGTGATACTCTTTTATTAGTGATATCTCAAAAGCAGATGGGCATGTACCACCACTAGTCCAAACTGCTCTCTGACTATGCACATTTATTGACTTCTGTTTTCTACGATATCTAGATGACATGGTGTGATCACAGTAAGTAAAGGAAATGGTTCATCTGCCACTTAAACTGTCCAATAGGCCACAATACAGTGAGCCTTTCCCATGTCCTTGAGCTCCTGTGTTTAATATCCTATACTCACAAACCAATTACACATGTCAATAAGCAACAAGACATCTAATTCACATGTTGTAAACAGTAGGTCTGTGTCATGGTGTTTAGTTACAGTGGTACATCATGTTCTTTCTTAGCGGTGGGAAGAATCCAGGGAGACATGAAGCAATCAAATGAGCAGAATCAACTTTATTCATTCACATTTCACTCAAGGCCTCTCCAAATCAATTATTCAGTAAGAATGGATATAGACGAGCTATCCAAGTCTCAGATGGCTTGGTGTTGGCTTGGAAAAAATATATGATATTGAATAACCCCTAGCATAGGGAGAGCACTAAGACCATCATCATGAAGCCCACTTTCAGCACTTACAAACTTGACAACATAAATGGTCATAAGTAGTCGGAGCACATCAACTTAACTTGTGTTATCATGATGGTGTCAAAGAATTTTGTCACGAGCCAGTTAACAAATGCTATAGGTCAGACCCATAATAACAACACAGCTTTGCAATAGATAGTTAAGTGCATATTATTTTTCCAATGCTCCCCTTCCCCCTTCTCTGCAGGGATGCACACTGTCACCCCTAAAGCCAACACCTGCTCTGACCCCAGCAAGACTTGTAACCCGTGCCTGGATGCAGCGAAGGCCTGCAACCTCAACAACACCTGTAAGAAACAGCGCTCCACCTACATTGCCACTTGCAGCAAAGGGGAACCGTGTAACCGTAAGCGCTGTCACAAGGCCCTTAGGCAGTTCCTGGACCGTGTACCCACCAACTACAGCCACCAGCTGCTCTTCTGCCCCTGCCAGGACCTGGGCTGTGCTGAACGGAGGAGGCAGACCATCGTGCCCTTCTGCTCCTTCGAGGACAAAGTCAAACCCTACTGCCTGGAGCTAAGGAAGAACTGCCGCCAAGACCCCCTCTGCAGGTAAGAGATTTAAGAGTGGGGATTTGTCTGTGTGTCCATATTTCCATAAAAAAAGTATTGACTCAGAGGGTTGAATACTTTTGTAATCAAAATATATTAGTGTTTTATTTTTCATATATATTTTTTTTACAAACATTACAATTTCTCTTCCACTTTGACATTACAGAGTATTTTGTGTAGCTCGTTGACAAAAAAATGACAATTAAATACATTTTAATCCCACCTTATAACAAAACAAAACAACACAAAAAAAGTCAAGGGGTGTGAATACTTTCTGAAGGCACTGTATCTTAACGTGTAACATCAACATATTTTAACATACAGGTACAAATTTGTTGTCCATAAAAACGAAAAGGTTTATTTTTGTTCTTTAATTGCCTACCGTCCAGACACGACATGACACACACAAGGCTGAAAGAAGCATAGGAGCAGCCGAAGAGCAGCGCCCCTGGAGCAGGTTAGGGGTTAAGTGACTTACTCAAGGGTGCAGCCGTCAGCCTAGCTTTTTGAACGGGCAACCCTCTGGTTACTGGCCTGCCCCACAAGAGTATAAACTAGAAATGCACATGCCCCACCCACCTGAGGATCTGTCTTTTTCAGCCATCTATTTAATGTGTTTGAGGGGTGCAGCATCCACTTATCAAAAAATATGTTTTCATTGTCACACACCAAATAGGTGCAGTGAAATGTGTTGTTAGTCATGGTAATACAGCACCCCTGAAGCAAATTAGGGTTAAGTGCATTCCTCACTGGCACATCGTCAGGTTTTTCACTTTGTCAACTCAGGTATTTGAACTAGTGACCTTTCGTTTACAAGCCCAACACTCTAACCACTAGGGTATCTGCCACCTTACAGGTATATGTGTGTACGTGCATAAGTGAGCAAGCTGTTTACCAAATGCAGGTATTGCTGAAATGAATTATCATACTCTTATATACCCTTATATATGGTAAATAGGAAAAGAAGATCAGATAAAGAATGTTGGACTGCAATCTCCTCCTGTGACATCCTAAAGTTTAGATTTCAGTGTTCAGCATCGCCTCTTCACTGTTGACGTTGAGACTGGTGTTTTGTGGGTACTATTTAATGAAGCTGCCAGTTGAGGACATGTGAGGCATCTGTTTCTAAAACTAGATACTCTAATTTACTTGTCCTCTTGCTCAGTTATGCACCGGGGCCTCATACTCCTCTTTCTATTCTGGTTAGAGCCAGTTTGCGCTGTTCTGTGAAGGGTGTAGTACACAGCGTTGTACGAGATCTTCAGTTGTACGAGATCTTCAATCTTTCCGATTTCTCGCATGGAATAGCCTTCATTTCTCAGAGCAAGAATAGACTGATGAGTTTCAGAAGAAAGGTCTTTGTTTCTGGACATTTTGAGCCTGTAATCGAACCCACAAATGCTGATGCTTCAGATACTCTACTAGTCTAAAGAATGCCAGTTTTATTGCGTCTTTAATCAGCACAACAGTTTTCAGCTGTGCTAACATAATTGCAAAAGGATTTTCTAATGATCAATTAGCCTTTTAAAATGATAAACTTGGATTAACTAACACAATGTGCCATTGGAACACAGGAGTGATGGTTGCTGATAATGGGCCTCTGTACGCCTCTGTAGATATTCCATTACAAATCAGCCGTTTCTAGCAACAACAGTAATTTACAACATTAACAATGTCTACACTGTATTTTTGATCAATTTGATGTTATTTTAATTGACAAAAAATTTGCTTTTCTTTCAAAAACAAGGGCATTTCTAAGTGACCCCAAACTTTTGAACAGCAGTGTATATAAATAAACTCAGCAAAAAAAGAAACAACCCTTTTTCAGGACCCTGTCTTACAAAGATAATTCATAAAAATCCAAATAACTTCACAGATCTTCGTTGTAAAGGGTTTAAACACTGTTTCCCATGCTTGTTCAATGAATCATGACCAATTAATGAACATGCACCTGTGGAATGGTCGTTAAGACACTAACAGCTTACAGACGGTAGGCAATTAAGGTCACAGTTATGAAAAGTTAGGACACTAAAGAGGCCTTTGTACTGACTCTGAAAAACACTAAAGGAAGATGCCCAGGGTCCCTGCTCATCTGCGTGAACGTGCCTTGGGCATGCTGCAAGGAGGCATGAGGACTGCAGATGTGGCCAGGGCAATAAATTGCAATATTCGTATGTGATACGCCTAAGACAGCGCTACAGGGAGACAGGACGGACAGCTGATCGTCCTCGCAGTGGCAGACCACATGTAACAACACCTGCACAGGATCGGTACATCCGAACATCACACCTGCGGGACAGGTACAGGATGGCAACAACAACTGCCCGAGTTACACAGGAACACACAATCCCTCAATCAGTGCTCAGACTGTCCGCAATAGCCTGAGAGAGACTGGACTGGGGGCTTGTAGGCCTGTTGGAAGGCAAGTCCTCACCAGACATCACCGGCAACAATGTCATCTATGGCACAAACCCACTGTCGCTGGACAAGACAGGACTGGCAAAAAGTGCTTTTCACTGACGAGTTGTTGTTTTCTCTCACCAGGGTTGATGGTCAGATTCGCGTTTATCGTCAAAGGAATGAGCGTTACACCGAGGCCTGTACTCTGGAGCGGGATCAATTTGGAGGTGGAGGGTCCGTCACGGTCTGGGGCGGTGTGTCACAGCATCATCGGACTGAGCTTGTTGTCATTGCAGGCAATCTCAACACAGTGTGTTACAGGGAAGACATCCTCCTCCCTCATGTGGTACCCGTCCTGCAGGCTCATCCTGACATGACCGTCTAGCATGACAATTCCACCAGCCATACTGCTCGTTCTGTGCGTGATTTCCTGCAAGACAGGAATTTCAGTGTTCTGCCATGGCCAGCGAAGAGCCCAGATCTCAATCCCATTGAGCACGTCTGGGACCTGTTGGATCGGAGGGTGAGGGCTAGGGCCATTCCCCACAGAAATGTCTGGGAACTTGCAGGTGCCTTGGTGAAAGAGTTCGGTATCATCTCACAGCAAGAACAGGCAAATCTGGTGCAGTCCATGAGGAGGAGATGCACTGCAGTACTTAATGCAGGTGGTGGCCACACCAGATACTGACTGTTACTTTTGATTTTGACCCCCCCCCCCCCTTTGTTCAGGGACACATTATTCCATTTCTGTTAGTCACATGTCTGTGGAACTTGTTCAGTTTATGTCTCAGTTGTTTAATCTTATGTTCATTCATTTCGTAGTATCCAATTGGTAGTTACAGTCTCATTGCTGCAACTCCCGTACGGACTCGGGAGAGGTGAAGGTTGAGAGCCGTGCATCCTCTGAAACACGATCCAACCAAGCCGCACTGCTTCTTGACACAATGCCCAGTTAACCCAGAAGCCAGCCACATTAATATGTTAGAGGAAACACCGTACACCTGGCAACCGTGTAAGCCTGCATGCGCCCGGTCCGCCACAGTAGTCGCTAGAGCACGATGGGACAAGGACATCCCTGCCGGCCTAACCCTCCCCTAACCTGGACGACGCTGGGCCAATTGTGCATGGGCCATGGGTCTACCGGTCGCGCACAAGGCCAAATATACATTGTAGTTGCTTACCAAGACGACATTGAATGTTCCTGAGCGACAGAGTTACAGTTTGTACTTTAATCGGCTTGAAATTCTATGACAAGACTTGAACATGGCTGTATAGCAATGATTAGATGACTTTGAATGTTCTTGAGCAGCAGGTAGCCTAGTAGTTAGAGTGTTGGACTAGTAACTGAAAGGTTGCAAGATCAAATCCCTCAGCTGACAAGGTAAAATCTGTTGTCTGTTGAAAAAAAATCTGTTGAACAAGGCAGTTAACCCACTGTTCCTAGGCCATCATTGAAAATAAGAATTTCTTCTTAATTGACTTGCGTAGTTAAACAAAGGTCAAATATATATATTTTTAAAATAAATTAACAACCAACTTGACAGAGCACCTCTCCGATGCAACTCTTCCCGGGGTCCTTAGTGTACAAGAGAAAGTAGTGCACTATGGTTTCTGTTTTATATTTTCCCAAATTATGTTCTCAGTTTTATTTTTCTTGGTTTAAATTTTTTTTTGTGTGTGTTTTCACTCTCAAATGTACAATTATTCATAGAGAAACAACGAAATTGGATGTTCTGAGTCCATGTCAATGATTAAATCACATCAGAATACCTTTTTTGGGGGGTCTGGAAGAAAACAAACACATTTATTTTTGTTCGACATGGGTCCCATTATGCCAGGCGAAAACCAAAAACCTTATTCCACAATAATACCTCATACCAACAGTCAAGCATGGTGGTGGTAGTGTGATGGTTTGGGGCTGCTTTGCTGCCTCAGGACCTGGACGACTTGCCTTAATCGAAAAAACCATGAATTCTGCTCTGTATCAGAGAATTCTACAGGAGAATGCCAGGCCATCCGTTGAAGCACAGCTGATGCACAGCTGGGTCATGCAGCAAGACAACGATCCAAAACACACAATCTAATCTACATGAAAATTGCAAGAAATTTACAAATTTGAAGTTTTGGAAGTCCAGACCTAATCCCAAATGAGATGTTGTGGCAGGACTTGAAACGAGCAGTTCATGCTTGAAAATCCACACATTTTGCTGAGTTACAGCCGTTCTGCATGAAAAAGTCGGACAAAATTCCTCCCCAGCAACGTGAGACACTGATCAACAACTACAGGAAGTGTTTGGTTTGAGTCATTGCAGCAAAAGGTGGCAATTACTTTTTCACACAGGGACATTGGGTGTTGTATAATTTTGTTTATGAAATAAATATGTAATTGTGATATTTTTTCACTCAGGTTCCCTTTATCTAATATTACGTTTTGGTTGAAGATCTGATAACATTCAGTATAAAAAATATGCAAAAGTAGAGAACATTAGAAAGGTGGCAAATACTTTTTCACAGCACTTAACTCATGAAACCACACAATCCTTGACAACACACAGCACCAGTCAAAAGTTTGGACACACCTACTCATTCAGGGGTTTTTCTTTATTTTTACTATTTTCTACATTGTAGGATAATAGTGAAGACACCACATCTATGAAATAACGCATATGGAATCATGTAGTAACCAGAAAAGTGTTAAACAAATCAAAATATATTTGAGATTTGAGATTCTTCAAAGAAGCCACCCTTTGCCTTGATGACAGATTTGCACACTCTTGGCATTCTCTCAACTACTTTCACGAGGTAGTCACCTGGAATGCATTTCAATTAACAGGTATGCCTTGTTTTAAGTTAAATAGTGGAATTTCTTTCCTTCTTAACGTGTTTGAGCCAATGAATTATGTTGTGACAAGGTAGGGATGGTATACAGAAGATAGCCCTATTTGGTAAAAGACCAAGTCCAAATTACGGCAAAAACAGCTCAAATAAGCAAAGAGAAACGACAGCCCATCATTACTTTAAGACATGAAGGTCAGTCAATCCAGAAAATGTCAAGAACTTTAAAGTGTCTTCAAGTGCAGTCACAAAAACCATCAAGCGCTATGATGGAACTGGCTCTCATTAGAACCGCCACAGGAAAGGAAGACCCAGAGTTACCTCTGCTGCTGAGGATAAGTTCATTAGAGTTTACCAGCCTCAGAAATTGCAGCCCAAATAAATGCTTCATAGAGTTCAAGTAACAGACACATCTCAACATCAACTGTTCAGAGGAGACTGTGTGAATCAGGCCTTTATGTCCAAATCGCAGCAAAGAAAGCACTACTAAAGGACACCAATAAGAAGAAGAGACTTGCTTGGGCAAAAAAACACAAGCAATGGACATTAGACTGGTGGAAATCTGTTCCTTGGTCTGATGAGTCCAAATTTGTGATTTGTGGTTCCAACCGCTGTGTCGTTGTTAGACGCAGAGTAGGTGAACGGATGATCTCCATATGTGTGGTTCCCACCGTGAAGCATGAAGGAGGAGGTGTGATGGTGTGGGGGTGCTTTGCTGGTGACACTGTCTGTGATTTATTTAGAATTCAAGGCACACTTAACCAGCATGGCTACCACAGCATTCTGCAGCGATACGCTATCCCATCTGGTTTGCACTCAGTGGGACTATCATTTGTATTTCAATAGGACAATGACCCAAAACACTCCTCCAGGCTGTGTAAGGGCTATTTGACCAAGAATAGTCTTTGGTTTTGGCGCAGTAATAAACTGTCGTAGGGTAAACGGTGTCCTTTAAAACCTGTTGGGGCTAGGGGGCAGTATTTGCACGGCCGGATAAAAAACGTACCCGATTTAAACTGGTTACTACTCTTGCCCAGAAACGAGAATATGCATATAATTAGTAGATTTGGATAGAAAACACTCTAAAGTTTCTAAAACTGTTTGAATGGTGTCTGTGAATATAACAGAACTTAGATGGCAGGCCAAAACCTGAGAAGATTCCATACAGGAAGTGTATTAGACTATTTTACACCATTTTAAAGACAAGACTCTCGTTAATCTAACCACATTGTCCGATTTCAAAAAGGCTTTACAGCGAAAGCAAAACATTAGATTATGTCAGGAGAGTACCCTGCCAAATATAATCACACAGCCATTTTCAAAGCAAGCATAAATGTCACAAAAACCAAAACCACAGCTAAATGCAGCACTAACCTTTGATGATCTTCATCAGATGACACTCCTAGGACATTATGTTATACAATACATGGATGTTTTGTTCAATCAAGTTCATATTTATATCAAAAACCAGCTTTTTACATTAGCATGTGATGTTCAGAACTAGCATACCCACCGAAAACTTCCAGTGAATTTACTAAATTACTCATGATAAACGTTGACAAAATACATAACAATTATTTTAAGAATTATAGATACATAACTCCTTTAGGCAAACGTTATGTCAGATTTTAAAATAGCTTTCCGGCGAAAGCACATTTTGCAATATTCTGAGTACATAGCTCGGCCATCACAGGCTAGCTAATTTGACACCCATCAAGTTTGGGACTCACTAAACTCCCAGGACTTCTACTTCAACAACAAATGTTGTTTTGGTTCCAAATAATCCATAGTTATATCCAAATACCTCCGTTTTGTTCGTGCGTTCAGGTCACTATCCGAAGGGTAACGCGTGAGCGCATTTTGTGACAAAAAAATTCAAAATATTCCATTACCGTACTTCGGGCAACTTTGTATTCATTCAAAGGCTGAAAGAAAAAAATTGAGAAGTCTCATGAATGCGCATCTCAGTCTGACTGTCCCCAGGCTGACCACTTACAAACTCTGCTGCTGTACTTTGCCCAGAGACAGCAGACACCCCATTACACTTTCTGGTGGCTTTAGAGAGCCAATGGAAACCTTAGAAAATGTCACGTTACAGCAAAGATGCTGTATTTTCGATAGAGATGCAACAGAAGGACAACAAATCGTCAGACAGGGCACTTCCTGTATGGAATCTTCTCAGGTTTTGGCCTGCCATATGAGTTCTGTTTTACTCACAGACACCATTCAAACAGTTTAAGAAACGTTAGAGTGTTTTCTATCCAAATCTACTAATTATATGCATATTCTCATTTCTGGGCAAGAGTAGTAACCAGTTTAAATCGGGTACGTTTTTTATCCGGCCGTGAAAATACTGCCCCCTAGCCCCAACAGGTTAAACAGCTTGGACAATTCCAGAAAATGATGTCATGGCTGTAGAAGCTTCTGATAGGCTAATATACATAATTTGAGTCAATTGGAGGTGTACCTGTGGATGTATTTCAAGGCCTACATTCAAACTCAGTGCCTCTTTGCTTGACATCATGGGAAAATCAAAAGAAATCAGCCAAGACCTCAGAAAATTATTGTAGGCCACCACAAGTCTGGTTCATCCTTGGGAGCAATTTCCAAATGCCTGAAGGTACCACGTTCATCTGTACAAACAATAGTACGTAAGTATAAACAGCATGGGACCACACAGCCGTCATACCGCTCAGGAAGGAGATGCGTTCTGTCTCCTAGAGATGAACGTACTTTGGTGTGAAAAGTGCAAATCAATCCCAGAACAACAGCAAAGGACCATGTGAAGATGCTGGAGGAAACAGGTACAAAAGAATCTATATCCACAGTAAAACGAGTCCTATATCGACATAATCTGAAAGGCCACTCAGCAAGGAAGAAGCCACAAATTTGTGGGCAGAACTGAAGAAGCGTGTGCGTGCAAGGAGGCCAGCTTTGTCAGGAAGAATGGGCCAAAATTCACCCAACTTATTGTGGGAAGCTTGTAGAAGGCTACCCGGAAAGTTTGACCCATGTTAAACAATTTAAATGCAATGCTACCAAATGCTAATTGAGTGTATGTAAACTTCTGACCCACTGGGAATGTGATGAAAGAAATAAAAACTGAAATAAATCAATCTCTCTACTATTATTTTGACATTTCACATTCTTAAAATAAAGTGGTGATCCTAACTGACCTAAGACAGTGGATTTTTACTAGGATTAAATGTCAGGAATTGTTTAAAACTGAGTTTAAATGTATTTGGCTAAGGTGTATGTAAACTTCTGACTTCAACCGTATATAAAGCAGTCACATAACAATCATACTTTACCAACCCTCAGCCACTCTCAGCCCATCCCACCTATCACCATAGACCACCCTCGTTTGGTTTCCATTTGCCATACATGTTTCAATTGTATTGTGATGTTTTATATAATTTTCCAAACTTTCTAATCGTATAGTATCCACAGATTGTGAGCTAAAGATGAAAACCTTTCCTACTGGTATTTTTATATTATTTATTGACTGACTATGTCTTTCCAAATTGCCCAACACTGCTATTTGTAAAGTTAATTTTAAGTGCATGTTGGGATTTTTTAACCATTCCTGAACCTGTGACCAGAAACAAGCTACATAGGGGCAATACCAGAACAAATGATCTATTGATTCTGTCTCTTCACAGCAACATTTATAGAGCTGAGATTGTTGTATGCCCCATATATATATCATTCTGTTGGTTGGAAGAATTGTATATAATAATTTAAATTGAAAAATTCTAAGTGTTGAATCAAGTGTAGTTTTTTTGAACCCGTTCATTAACCAAGTGCCATGGAATTGGTACATTGAAAATCTCTTCCCATTTATTTTGCAACTGTCTGCAACTGCAGCTGTCAACATTTTTGTCCTCAAATGAGTTCCATTCAGCCAATTTGTATCTTTAATATACGGCAGGCAAACAAGTTCCCTACCTTCTCCCTTTTCCACTTGCCTCCTCCATTTTTGTGGTAGTGCTGCAATCAGTTGGTTGTCAAGTTGGATTGAGCAGATATTCCCATATATTTTCAATAACTGCATATGTGACATAAGTCCTCTGTTTCTATTCATAATATCATTAACAAATATAATACCATTTTTAAACACTTTTTCCATAAAGAATGTTTTTGTATTAATCAGTATATTTGAGTTTAACCGTAACATTAATTGTAATATTTGTTCTATCTTTTCTGGAGGATAAAACTGAAATTGTAACCAGCTTGTATGGCTTGTTTAACCCCTTAATGTTCTTGTTGGATGTAATTTTAATACCTAGCATTTCAATGGCCAAAATAAATACATATGGAGACAACGGATAGCCTTGTTTTACTCCTCTAAAAAGCTCAATACTTTCTGAGAAGTAACCATTATTTACTATTTTACATCTGGGGTTGCTGTACATAACTTTAACCCATTGTATAAGAGATTCACCAAAATGAAAGTAATCCAGGCATTTATATATAAATTCCAGTTGTACTTTATCAAACGTCTTTTCTAAATCTGCTATGAAGTCCAGACCTGGTATCTTCGGTGTTTCATAATGTTCAATTGTTTCAAGTAATTGTCGTATATTATCTCCAGTATATTGTCCATGTGAAAAACCTGTCTGATCAGGATGAATAATATCTGGTAAAAACCTTTTTCATTCTATGTGCTATGAATTTCACCAGGATTTTTGCATCACAACATTGAAGTGTTAGAGGCCTCCAGTTTTTTAAATGGACTGGATATTTACGCTTACCGCCTGAGTCCTGTTTTAGTAGTAATGAAATCAGACCTTCTTGTTGAGTAGCTGAAAGTCTAGAAAATGTGGCGTCTTAACTGTGTGTTACATTCATAGTTTGGCATGCTGTTTAACTCTTTAGTGTTAGTTCGCATGATGCCTTTGTGTTTAGCTCAAGTTTACTGTTTCAAACTATTCCTGCAGTGTCCAATTTTGGAATGTCACTTTACATTCATTCTACTTGAATAGAGGTTCCTTGCCTCCCAGGCTCAGTCGTAATAGAAAAAAACTCCCAATCCCTTTTCTTACAGTAAATCCATGCAGTGTGTTATTAGTGTGTGGAAGGTCCATCGTCTCTCCTCCGATTTATGATTGTCTTCATAATTGCTTTTCGTCAGCTTTGTGTAATCTATGGTCAGGTGAAGTTGCTCTGGGTGACCTTTTCACCCCCCATGTGTCTGCTGTGCACTTCCTTATTGTGACACGTATGAAATAGTCTGTTAGAGGTTATTATCTTCCCCTGTTGTACGCCCTATGGAGGTCAATAGTGCAATGTGTGGAAATAAGATAGGAGTGGGTCAGTGTGACCATAATAAGATACTGGACAAGGGTGCAATGCCCCTACTAAGAAAAATATGTCTGGTATGCAAGAGCATGTCACTAAGATGCTCATTCAATTAATCAGTCTTACTGAATATTCCCATTGTTTATTTCAACCTTATGCGTCCATACTAATTGGCCACACAGTAAGGCATTCTGGTAGTGGCAGATCTGTCACCTGCCACCTCAATATCTCTACCCACCTACCCATCTGTACTATGCCTATATTTTGAGCCATCTAATTTGCACATGATCTGTTTGTGCTCGGTTTAGGATCTTAGACTCGAATGTTCAAATCAGCTTTGATATCTGCTGACAATATTGGCTTCAGACTGCTGAAGGTACAAGGACCAAGGACAGGGATTGTTGCTGTTATTTTATCGTGTGACTTCCTGATGTTGTGAGATTCTCTGGGGTTTACAGAATACTGGAGCTGTGAGATCAGGGCCAGCTTAGATAAAGCATTGTGGAAATGAATGGCTGCAGTATTGCCGTTAACATTGATGATGATTATGAGTGTATGATGCATGGAACGTTATGGTATAAACATTTAAATGTGTGTATTCTTATTTTAAATGTATGCAGTTCTGTCCTTTGAGATTTTATTGTTTATTAATGTTCTGTATTATGTCATGTTTTATGTTTTGTGTGGACACCAGGAAGAATAGCTGCTGCTTTAGCAGTAGCTAATGGGGTTCCTAATAAAATACAAAATACTAGATAATATGCATTAATCTGCAAGTAAAGACAATTGTAAAGCAGCCCTGCCTTCGCACTCGTCCTAGCCTCTTTACATCATTGAATATCTCAGGCCCTCTTCACTGTGAACAAGAACTAGGCATTGGCTTTTTCCTGCCTCCCCATACCAAGGATGGGTGGATACAGGATGGAAGGAGTGTATCATTGAACTACAGGCTTCCAAGAGTGCTGCCTGATTCCAAATAGGCCGATACATGAGCAGCCCCATTTCATCTGAAAGTTGACTGGTGGGGATAGAGAATCAACCCTGCTGTAGCTACTGCAGGAGAGGCCAGTGGTTTGGCCACAGTGGTATAGATCTCCAGCCATGTCTTCAGAGGCTAATCTGGAGGCGAAAGAAATGCACACATGTGTAGGTGAGGTGCTGACTAGAGGAGTAGAACACTTGAAAAAGAAAAGGAGAGCCACACACTCTAGGAGCTCAGATGCAATAATCGTCTAACCTGTCTTCAGAGGCCAACAGACATCCAGTACCAGCATAGTCGGATCTGTGGGGGAGCTACGTAGAGCTGAAGAGCTTTGAACAAGAACTAGGCATGGGCTGTTTCCTGCTCTCACACCTGGCTTTAGTTCCATTGCGGATGTTTTTTCATCAGTCTGCACAAACAGAGCATTCCTCCTGTGTTGCCTCGGCCTTGCTGATGGATACAGTGTTTACTCTGCAGGGTCTGCTGAGTGACGATAGTTATATTAGGACGTGCCCTGTGTACTCTAGGTCCAGAACAGTAGGCCCTGCAGAGCTCAGTGAGTCTTGTATGTACACTATTGATTGACCAAACAATCAATGCAACACTTCTATCTTTGATTTATTTCCTCTGTTCCTCTTGCTTTACTGTGTGCTCTTTGATTGAGTTATTTGGCCAATAGGTTTCAAAGCAGGGAGCTGAGAGATTATCGATCACTGAACAGTTAGCCCGACCCAGATACTGTACATCTCGGGACTTTGCTTACAATATATCAGGCCCCCACCCCACCTCAACATCCAACTGAAAAGGCCAGCTTTGCTTTATAGGACAACAGAGGTTTCCACTGAGGGGGGAATCAAAACCAGGAAGGTGATTGGCCCAGATGGCATTTCAGAAGACTGTTCAAGACACAGGCAGCATTTTTCTTAGTTCTCCACTAGCCTTAAAAGCCTGTTTCTTTGTGTATTGCTTGAACACATTTCTATCTTTGCCTTACCTAAAATGAGACAAGTGACAAAAGCAATCAAAGTACACCTACTTGTAATACTGTAAATGTTGGCTTGCACAAGCACGCCAAACGAATGACTCATATACAGCAGTACACTGCTTTAATCAGATCTCTGCAAAAGCTAGGACGTGCTCTGCTTGTTGGCTGTACATAAGAGCAAGAATTGGAGAGAGGGCAGGAGCGAGCTGTGCAGATAATTTCAATACATGGATTACCGTATTCCCAGTTAGTGTACTGTAATCGCTGAGGGAACGGATAGAGGAAGCTGCAATCATTACAGGCCAAGCCTAGCCACCCCCACAGTCTCATCATCATGGTGGAAATGTTATATCATATTTATGCTTCCAAAACTTATCATGGTAATAGTACACGTGGTGAATAAAGCCTGACTCAAAGTACCTCTATTCTATAAGAGCCAAATTCTGAATTGGGAAATTACACCTTTCTTACGCACGACTCTTACCTTATGCAGGTGTGTAACGTGTTTTGCAGGCGTGGTTCCCTTGCGTGCTCTGAATAAATGTAATTCAACTGCTGAAAACCCTCCCACTTGCTGGCTAACAGATTTTTTTGCCCTGACCAACTCTACCATAGAAAAAAACCTCTTACTATGGTCAGGACGTGACAGTACCCCCCCCCACCCAAAGGTGCAAACTCCGAATGCTCCTAAACAAAAACAAACAAAAACAAAAGGGAGGGTAGGGTGAGCAACTCCTGTTTATGGCGGCTCAAATGCAGTCCACATAACCTTAAACTCCAGCAGAGGAGGCGGCTCCGGTTCAGGGCGTAATCCCCGCTCCACCCGCTGATCCTTCTGCTTTATTACCACCGGACCGTGGATCGTCGTCGAAAGAACCGGACTGTAGATCATTGCTGGAGGTTCTGGGCTGCAGGCCGCCGCTGGAGACTCCGGGCTGCAGGCCGCCGCTGGAGGCTCCGGACTGGGGAGCGTCGCTGGAGGCTCCGGACTGGGGAGCGTCGCTGGAGGCTCCGGACTGGGGAGCGTCGCTGGAGGCTCCGGACTGGGGATGCGCACTGGAGGTCTGATGTGTGGGACTGGCATAGGTGGCGCCAGACTGGTAACACGCACCTCAGGGCAAGTGCAGGGAGGAGGCACAGGACGTACTGGGCTGTGGAGACACACTGGAGGCCTGATGCGTGGGACTGGCATAGGTAGCGCCAGACTGGTAACACGCACCTCAGGGCGAGTGCGGGGAGGAGGCACAGGATGTACTGGGCTGTGGAGGCGCACTAGAGGTCTGGAGCTTATGGCTGGCACAACCCGTCCTGGCTGGATAACCACCGTAGCCCGACAAGCGCGAGGCGTTGTGACAGGTCGCACGGGTTTGTGTTGGCGAACTGGGGGTACCGTGCGTAGAGCTGGCGCAGGATAACCTGGGCCGAGAAGACGCACCGGAGACCAGTAACGCTGAGCATGCATACTCCTTCCTGGCTGAATGCCAACTCTAGCACGGCACCTGTGAGGAGCTTGCACCGAGCGCACCGAGCTGTAGCTGCGCACTGGCGACACAGTGCGTATCTCAGCATAACATGGTGCTTGCTCGATCACTCGCCCCCCACAGTAAGCACGGGGAGTTGGCTCAGGTCTCCAACCTGACTCTGCCAATCGCCCCGTGTGCCCCCCCCCAAAAAAAAAAAATTGTTTTGGGGCTGTCTCTCGCACCTGTCTAGTGGTTTGTACAGTGCCTCATAATAACTCCGCTCTGCCTTCGCTGCCTCAATTTCCTCCTTCTGCCGGCGATACTCCCCAGCCTGACTCCAGGGTCCTTCCCCGTCCAGAATTTCCTCCCAGGTCCATTTCTGTTGCTCCTGGGCACGCTGCTTGGTCCTTTTGTGGTAGGTTATTCTGTCACGGCTGTCGAACAGAGAAGACCAAAGTGCAGCGTGGTTGTAGTTCCACATTTTTATTAAATCCGTGAAACTTTGCAATACATAAATAACTGAATAGACAAAACAACAAACCGTGACGCAGAGAGAAACAAACACTACTCAAAATATAATAACCCACAAAACCCAGGAAGAAAAACCCCTACCTAAATATGATCTCCAATTAGAGACAATGAGGACCAGCTGCCTCCAATTGGAGATCAACCCGAAAAACTAGAACTTAAACATAGAAATACAAAACATAGAAAAACACAAAACACCCCCTGTCACGCCCTGACCTACTCTACCATAGAAAATAACCTCTTACTATGGTCAGGACGTGACAATTTAGGGTTAGGAAAGTATTTATGAATCATAAAAAAACAGGCTTGAAACCTTTATGCATGAATGAAAAAAAACGGTGGTTTGATTAATTCCGAATATTTCAACATTCAGTTCTTTAACCCATGGTAATGTTGGAAGATTAGTGTACATAGAATAGTGTACAATAGTTGGCTATATCCTCCTCTATTGCCTGCACTAACCATGGAACTGTGTGATGACACAGCCAAGTATTGTGCCATTTGTCGGGTTTAAACTCTTATGGCTTGGTCTGCGCTCCACTCCAGAACAATTTAATTAGACTGTCTCGTTTTTATATTATCAACTGTTACTAATGATCCTCAGCAACAAACACATGGCCGTGACGGCGTTTATAAAGAAGGCAAATGAAGGGAAACGAAACAATGTAATTAAATGGAATGAAAATGTAGGATATACCAACTGAAGGGGACTAACAGTAAATTCACAGTTGAATATGTGTGGTTATTAGCCCTACTGATGGTCGATACTGATAGTGGCAAATGTTTTACATGATAGAAATATGAAACCGAGAAAGTCGAGGTAGACATTCGAGAGTGCCCATCCCTGCAAGTTAAAAGGCCGTACAATTTAAATTCTGCATAATGGCACAGCTTTTCATAAACTTTACTGTGGGAAAGTTGACATGTTGATATGCTTCAGTTTGCTGCCATATGACTGGTTTTACATGTGTCTCCAGCGATTATAAGGTAAAATATATCTAAAACAAGGGTAATTTGTATTTACAATTACCTTTATCCAAACAGATTACTCATTTACAGTGCCTGGAGAATGCTGTTATTTCTATAAGAAAAAAGAAAGTAGATGCTTTTTCCACTTGGAACCAGTACTCTAGGTTCACTAGACCTTATTCATGGTTTCCTCACACTTGAAGGTGGTGGAATTATTAGGGAATTAAGTCAAGGTCAGAATACGGGGTATCTGTAAACACACATCTGCTACACCTTCATGTATTCAATCTCCACCTAAAACGAATAGCAGGTGAATAGCATAATATTCTCATGCTTAAGTTCAATGTCAGAATACGCGTAGAGAGAAAAGTGCATAAAAAGGGAATTACGTTCCATTTACATGCTCATAACTCGGGTCGGAATCGGGCCCTAACTGAGGAATGTTGTTAAAGTGACAAATAGTTATTTAATTAGTCATAATCATTATTCTGTGTAGCTCCCTTTTGTATTTCAGGGACAGTTCATATATTAATAGATTTGTTTACCCAAGTTTAAGTGTTTTGTTTACCTTGTTTGGAGACTATTAGTGCCAATAACCTTGAGTAATCTACTTACCCTCACCAAATAGCTTAGCCGTTGCTGCTTTGTGTGACAGTTAATTTAGCATTCATTCATGACATCACAATATATGGGGGTTGCATGATGTCAGTAACGAACAGAGGGAGAGGGAAAACAAAGGTTGAATTGTCTGTGATTTTCTGGTCACTAAAAAAATAGATGTTTAATCAGACTTGAAGAAGAGCACCAAATTAAAAAGGATTAATTAAATATAGTCAAATCAAATGGTTAGCCTCATTACTTTGATTTCTCTGCGAGCAGTACTTATAGTGCACAGGCAACTTAAGTGAACTGCAGCAACACAGCAGTGCCTTTGACTGAAAGTCACATGCCCATATGCCCTTTTAGTCTTGAGAACGTGTCCCAATAAATGTGTAGTCAAATAGCCTTGTGTTTCCAAATAAATGGGCCCTCTTGATGTTCCATCAAAGGACAATTGCCCGAAGCTGCTGTGAAACTGTCTACTGACGCTGATTAAATAGAGAAGGCCGGGGACAACAGCAACCAGCTAAAAGGCAATGCTAGAATTGCTTGTAACACAGGACTTTGAGACAATGACATATATTTTTGAAGAAGCTTATTTTACTGAGAAGAAAATGGACAATTATGATATGGTTGAAATGCTTTATTTTTTACTTTTCCATCATTGTGGATGTGCATGCTTCATCCTTTAGTAGGTTGAATAGTCCATATGCAGTACACCAGATAAAGAAAAAATGGAATGGAGAACAACCCATCTATTGTCAGCTTCTATTATTTCAATCAGCATTTAACACTGATGAATTGACAAAAGGCCAATGACCTTTGCCATTGATAAAGTTTAGGTCAAATTTCCTAACTGTGAGTTTGCACAAAGGCACAGATCAAGTTTATCACCCTGTTTCTATGACTAAGCAAAGACACATCTGCAATCATGTACCCATTCAATGTCAAATTGTTTTATCGTTGCTAGACCTAAATGAAGGCTAGAGCCAGTATGTGAGAGTCATCTATGAGCAATACACTTAAAATGAGTGTTATATCAAGGTATGTAAAATGATAATGGTAGTGCTTATCCAGGAAATCAAAAATTATATGTCCAATATTACTGAAATGGTCAAACATGTCATCAAATGTAGAGAGGATGTTTCCCAAAGATATAATTTCTCTGAGATATTCGCTGTTGAGAGGCTATTATAGCCACCATGTCTTAGCAGTTGATAATTGACATTTTCCCTTCCTTCATGAGGAAATGGTTTTTAGACATTCATCTGATTTGACTCAATGTTTGTCATCGGTGGCGATAAGGAATACAATTCCATGTTAAAAGCCATTAGTTTTCTATTACGGTTGAGGAAGATGGATAGGCACTCAACACTGACTGAATTACTGTGTTTAAAGCGTCAAATCTTTTTCAAAGGAGTCTACCTCTACGGGAGCTCCCTTTGCCACTTCCCAGGGCTGAGTGTCTGAAATGGCCATAACACTCTGAGAGGCAGACAGCCTGTCATTTCAGTAGTGAGCTGTCTGCCAAGGTATAATGGAAAAGCTGTGGCAGCCATAAAATGTGCTGCATCTCGATGTTGGAACACTATTGTCCAAACACTCCGGACACCTTTCTAAACTTGAAATTACTGTTTTTAAAGGAAAAACATGCAGTCCGTTTCCACATCCTCTACACCTGGTGCAGACACATTATTGTCCAAAGTGTTTTTGAGCAATGAACAGGTTGTCCATGGAAACATCCACATGGAAAGTGTTAGTGATGACTGTTGGTTTTTGCAGATGTAGAAAAGAGAGGATGCGTTATGGCTAGGCCGGGAAGTCTCTCAGTCTCCACACACCTCAGTTTCTCTTTATCAAAGGCTGTGATGGGATGTTATAGGGAACAAGCAATTTGTTCCAGTCAGAGAGGAAGAAGATGAGAGGCTTTCTGTAGAGAAGAGGGGGGAAGAGGTGCACAAAGCCCTTGTCCCTGAAACAAGGCTTAGATGTGATGTTCGCAACATGTCACTTTGAGAGCCACTCTGCGTGATTTGATAGGGAGCGGAAGGAGATGGAGCCAGAGTAATGAAGTGAGGAACAGTGGGCTTGCTCGTGGGCCTATTCTGTGCATCCAGGCTGCAGAGAGTGTTACCTGATCATTTCCTCCAGACAAATCTTCAGCCTCTGCACTTCTCATTGAGATGTGGAGGACAGAATATAATAAGCATGGGACTGTTGTTGTCCTGTATTCTTTGATTATTCATTAATATGAGATGGATTCCCACACCCCTCAACCATCTCAATTCCCCAAAACATCTCACCTTCTGCTTAAGATTACACAGTCAACAGTAAACAGTATTCTGAAACAACTTTATTATGCTGCAAGGGTGTGGAGCAAGGGCTGCATAGTCAAAATCATTGGGGCGGCAGGTATCCTAGTGTTTAGAGTGTTGGGCCAGTAACCGAAAGGTTGCTGGATTGAATCCCCGAGCTGACAAGGTAAAAATCTGTTGTTCTGCCCCTGAACAAGGCAGTTAACCCACTGTTCCCCGGTAGGCTGTTATTGTAAATAAGAATTTCTTCTTAACTGACTTGCATAGTTAAATAAATAAAATGACCTTTGGCCTTCAAGCCATTATTGTGTTATTGACTGTACGTTTGTTTATCCCATGTGTAACTCTGTGTTGTTGTTTTTGTCGCACTGCTTTGCTTTATCTTGGCCAGGTTGCAGTTGTAAATGAGAACTTGTTCTCAGCTGGCCTACCTGGTTAAATACAGGTGAAATAAAAAATAAAATAAAAAAAGAAGGGTCGGGGCAGGGTAACATGAATAAGTCCAAGTTGGATAGGGAGGGCATGAGGGCTAGTGAATCACTCCATCTTAGTGGGCGTCAGTGATTTGTAAATACACGACAACTGTGCACATGCTTCTCCAATAAACCTACTTAACTGGATTAGTGATGCCACCCTCCAGGTATGAATACATTTAAGCTTTTATCATAAACACACATAAACAAAAACACACTATATTTTATCAGTTAAGAGCCAAGTTGGGTAGCACTTGAGATGACCATGATAACCGTCTCAATTGGAAATTACCTTTAAAAGCTGCATTGTCGACAATGTGCAAATAGATTGAATCACAGTTTAAAATACATTACTATTTGACTATTTGTTATTTATATACTTACAGTGTGTCACGTCCTGACCAGTAAAGTTTGTTATTGTAGTTTGGTCAGGGCGTGGCAGGGAGGGTTTGTTTAGGGTGTTTCGGGGTTGTTTGGGTTATGTTCTATGTGTAACGATCGTCGTGCAGGAAGGAAGAAGTGGACCAAGGCGCAGCTGGGAGTGAACACATGTTATTTATTTCAGACTGAAATAACACGGTCAAAACAGAGAATAAACGTATCGCTACTGCTCAAACAAAAAGAGACAACAACCCACAAACATCGTGGGGGGAAAAGGAACTTAAATATGATTCCCCAATCAGAGGCAACTAGCGACAGCTGTCTCTGATTGGGAATCGACATAACCCAACATAGAAATACGCCCCAAAGCAAGGCTATACCAAAACATAGAAAATAAACTATAGAAATGCCACACCCTGACCAAAATAGAAGAGTTCACCTGGTCAGGGCGTGACAGTACCCCCCCTACAACGGTGCGTACTCCCGGCGCACCAACCTAAAGTCTATTAGGGGGGGACCCGGGTGGGCCTGGCCCCGGGCCCACCCGGGTGGTGGGCCCGGGGCCAGGCCCGGTGGAGGCCTCGGTGGAGGCTCTGGCCCCGGGCGTGTTTCTCCCCCTGCCTCCACCCTAGCCCTACCCCTCTGGCCCGGACTGGACCACGGTGGAGCGGCATGCTCAGGCTCCGGAGCGGAGCCGCCGACCGGAACAGGACTGGTCACCGGTGGACCGGACACAGGCCGTGCCGGACTGTGGACACGCGCCGTGGGCCTGGTGCGGGGGACAGGGACGGGCCAGACAGGACCGGGGACACGCACCACCAACCTGGTGCGGGGAGCAGGGACGGGCCGGACTGGCCTGGGGACACGCACCACCAACCTGGTGCGGGGAGCAGGGACAGGCCGGACTGGACTGGGGACACGCACCACCGGCTTGGTGCGGGGAGCCGGGATGGGCCGGACAGGACTGGGGACACGCACCACTAACCTGGTGCGGGGAGCAGGAATGGGCCGGACAGGACTGGGGACACGCACCACTAACCTGGTGCGGGGAGCAGGGACGGGCCGGACTGGACTGGGGACACGCACCACTAACCTGGTGCGGGGAGCAGGAATGGGCCGGACAGGACTGGGGACACGCACTACTAACCTGGTGCGGGGAGCAGGGATGGGCCGGACAGGACTGTGGACACGCACCACTAACCTGGTGCGGGGAGCAGGGACGGGCCGGACTGGACTGGGGACGCCTGGCAGCTCGGGACAGTCTGGGCAGTCTGGCCACTCCGGCAGTTCAGGGCAGTCTGGCCACTCCGGCAGTTCAGCGCAGTCTGGCCACTCCGGCAGTTCAGCGCAGTCTGGCCACTCCAGCAGTTCAGCGCAGTCTGGCCACTCCGGCAGTTCAGCGCAGTCTGGCCCCTCCGGCAGTTCAGCGCAGTCTGGCCACTCCGGCAGTTCAGCGCAGTCTGGCCACTCCGGCAGTTCAGTGCAGTCTGACCACTCCGGCGACTGTTGACTGACGGGCAGCTCCGACGACTGTTGACTGGCGGGCAGCTCCGACGACTGTTGACTGGCGGGCAGCTCCGACGACTGTTGACTGGCGGGCAGTTCCGACGACTGTTGACTGGCGGGCAGCCCTGACGACTGTTGACTGGCGGGCAGCTCCGACGACTGTTGACTGGCGGGCAGCTCCTGCCCCGTCAAACAGCCCTTGTGCCCCCCCCTAAAAAATTCTTGGGGATGCCTCTCGGTCTCCCTAAACTCTTCCATCGCCCTGGAAATGCTCCTCCTTAACTCGGCCCATGTCCATCCTTCCTCTTCGTTCCTCTGCTGCTTGGTCCTGGTTTGGTGGGTTGTTCTGTAACGATCGTCGTGCAGGAAGGAAGAAGTGGACCAAGGCGCAGCTGGGAGCGAACACATGTTATTTATTTCAGACTGAAATAACACGGTCAAAACAGAGAATAAACGTATCGCTACTGCTCAAACAAAAAGAGACAACAGCCCACAAACATCGTGGGGGGAAAAGGAACTTAAATATGATTCCCCAATCAGAGGCAACTAGCGACAGCTGTCTCTGATTGGGAATCGACATAACCCAACATAGAAATACGCCCCAAAGCAAGGCTATACCAAAACATAGAAAATAAACTATAGAAATGCCACACCCTGACCAAAATAGAAGAGTTCACCTGGTCAGGGCGTGACACTATGTTAGTGTATTTCTTTGTTATTTCTAGTTGGTCTATTTCTATGTGGTGTTTATTGGGTTGACCTTCAATTGGAGGCAGCTGCTTCTCGTTGCCTCTGATTGAAGGTCCTATTTATAGAGGTGTTTGTTCTATGGGGGTTTGTGGGTAGTTATTTCCTGGTTTAGTGTTTGTTGCACCTGACGGGACTGTTTGGAGTTGTTTGTTTTGTATACGTGTTTATTTTGTTTTTCCTTCTTCAAATAAAAAAGAAGATGAGTATACATTTTCCCGCTGTGTTTTGGTCCACTCCTTACGACAATCGTGACACAGTGCCTTCAGAAAGTATTCACACCCCTTGACTTTTTCCACATTTTGTTGTGTTACAAAGTGGGATTCAAATTGATTTAATAGTAATTTTTCGGCAATGATCGACACAAAATACTCTGTAAAGGCAGTGGTAGAAAAAGTCTAAGCGCTTTGCAAACCTGAATTGTACAATATTTGCAGAATATATATATATTTTAATTCTTCAAGCTCTGTCAAGTTGGTTGTTGATCATTGCTAGACAGCCATTTTCCAGTCTTGCCATAGATTTTTAAGCCGATTTAAGTCAAAACTGTAACTAGTCCACTTCGGAACATTCAACGTCATCTTGGTAAGCAACTCCAGTGAATATTTGGCCTTGTGTTTTAGGTTATTGTCCTGCTGGAAGGTGCATTTTTCTCCCAGTGTCTGTTGGATAGTAGACTGAATCAGGTTTTCCTCTAGGATTTTACCTATGCTGAGCTGTATTCCAAATTATAATGCTTTGTATTGACAAAAAGTCAATTTCTTAGCCAAATTTTTTGTACTGTTACTTAAGTACCTTGCTGCAAACTGGATGCATGTTTTGGAACATTTTTATTCTGTTCAGGCTTCCTTCTTTTCATTCAGTCATTTAAGTTAGTATTGTGGAATAACTACAGTGTTGTTGATCCATCCTCAGTTCTCTCATATCACAACCATTAAACTCTGTAACTGTTTTAAAATCACCATTGGCCTCATGGTGAACTCTCTGATCATTTTCCTTCCTCTCTGGCAACTGAGTTAAGAAAGACACCTTTATCTTTGTAGTGACTGGGTTTATTTATACACCACCCAAAGCCTAATTAATAGCTTCATCATGCTCAGAGGGATATTCATTCACGTTTTTTTTACACATCCATCAATCAGTGCCCTTCTGTTACGTCCTGACCAGTATAAGGGTTATTTGTTATGGTAGTTTGGTCAGGACGTGGCAGAGGGTATTTTGTTTATGTGGTTCGGGGTGGTGTTTTATGTAGAGGGTGTTTAATTTATTATTTCCGGGTTTTTGGGGTTATGTTCTAGGTTTGTATTTTCTATGTGGTCTCTAGTCTTTTGTATTTCTATGTCTAGTTTATTGGGGTTGGACTCTCAATTGGAGGCAGGTGTTTTCTAGTTGCCTCTGATTGAGAGTCCTATATATGGGTATGTGTTTGGTTAAGTGTTTGTGGGAGCTTGTTTCTTGTTTTGCCTGCGTGAGCATGACAAGACTGTTTTGTTGTTTGTGCGTTCTTCATTTTTGTTATTTTGGTGTTCTCTTGATTTAAAATAAATAACAAGATGAGCATCCACATTCCTGCTGCGTTTTGGTCCACTATTCCCGACGACAACCGTTACAGAATCTCCCACCAAATAAGGACCAAGCAGCGGAGGAAGGAGCAATGGAGGGACGATCGTGAGAAGTGGATGTGGGAGGAGATTATGGCCGGAGAAGGTCCATGGAGGAAGTGGAGCGAAGACCGGGAACGCTACAGGGGAACACGACTGGCGTTTAAGCCCGAGAGGCAGCCCCAAGAATTTTTTTGGGGGGTGCACACGGGTAGTTTGGCTGGGCGAGGATTGAGCCCCAGGCCAAATCCCCGTACCTTTTCTGGGCAACCAGTGACTGGACAGGTCCCGTGCTTCGGGGTAATGGGCACTGTGGCGAGGCCAAGTATTTTTAGGCCGGTACGCGCAGTACCAGCGCCCCGCATTTTCCAGGGGTAAGTGGGCATCCAGCCAGTAAGAGCGATGCCAGTTCTGCGCCCGAGACCGCCAGTACGCCTCTACGGTCCAGTGCGTCAACCCTGTCCGACTCGGCCTGTTCCCGCTCCCCGCACTAGCCCTGAGGTGCGTGTTCCCAGGCTGATACCTCCAGTACCAGCACCACGCATCAGGCTTCCAGTGCGTCAGCCCAGTCCGACCCGTCCTGTTCCCGCTCCCCGCACTAGCCCTGAGGTGCGTGTTCCCAGGCTGATACCTCCAGTACCAGCACCATGCATCAGGCTTTCAGTGCGTCAACCCAGTCCGACTCGGCCTGTTCCCGCTCCCCGCACTAGCCCTGAGGTGCGTGTCCCCAGACTGGCACATCCAGTACCAGTACCACGCATCAGGCTTCCTGTGCGTCAGCCCAGCCTCGAGAGTTCTGCAATAGTGTGCAGTCCAGAGTATCCGGCAACAGTGTGCAGTCCAGAGTATCCGGCAACAGTGTGCAGTCCAGAGTATCCGGCACCAGTGTGCAGTCCAGAGTATCCGGCACCAGTGTGCAGTCCAGGGTATCCGGCACCAGTGTGCAGTCCAGAGTATCCGGCACCAGTGTGCAGTCCAGAGTATCCGGCACCAGTGTGCAGTCCATAGTATCTGGCAACAGTGTCTATTCCGACCGGGAAAGCGTGTTTACGTTCAAAGAGAGAGAAAGTAAAAACATGGGATCCCCTCGTGCACGAGCCTCAGTCTGATGGCCCTCTGATCAACCACCATCCAAAGGCGCTAAAGTTTTTCAGCCAGTGGCTGGAATTACATCATTCAGCTTTTTCCCGGGTTCTGAGAGCCTATGGGAGCCGTAGGAAGTGTCACGTTACAGCAAAGATCCTAAATTTTCTTTAAACAGAGCCAAGAAGCCCAAGGAATGGTCAGAGAGGGTACTTCCTGTTTGGAATCTTCTCAGGTTTTTGCCTGCCATATGAGTTCTGTTATACTCACAGACACCATTCAAACAGTTTTAGAAACTTTAGGGTGTTTTCTATCCAAAGCCAATAATTATATGCATATTCTAGTTTCTGGGCAGTAGTAATAACCAGATTAAATCGGGTACGTTTTTTATCCGGCCGTGTAAATACTGCCCCCTAGCCCTAACAGGTTATGAGGTGCATCCGGGGTCTGCACCTTTAGGGGGGGGGGGGGGTACTGTCACGTCCTGACCAGTATAAGGGTTATTTGTTATGGTAGTTTGGTCAGGACGTGGCAGAGGGTATTTTGTTTATGTGGTTCGGGGTGGTGTTTTATGTAGTAGGGTGTTTGATTTATTATTTCCGGGTTTTTGGGGTGATGTTCTAGGTTTGTATTTTCTATGTGGTCTCTAGTCTTTTGTATTTCTATGTCTAGTTTATTGGGGTTGGACTCTCAATTGGAGGCAGGTGTTTTCTAGTTGCCTCTGATTGAGAGTCCTATATATGGGTATGTGTTTGTGGGAGATTGTTTCTTGTTTTGCCTGTGTGAGCCTGACAAGACTTTTGTTGTTCGTGCATTCTTCATTTTTGTTATTTTGGTGTTCTCTTGATTTAAAATAAATAACAAGATGAGCATCCACATTCCTGCTGCGTTTTGGTCCTCTATTCCCGATGACAACCGTTACACCTTCTTTGTGAGGCATTGAAAACCTCCCTGGTCTTTGTGGTTAAATCTGTGCTTGACATTCACTACTTGATTGAGGGACCTTACAGATAATTGTATGTGTGGGGTACAGAGATGAGGTAGTCATCAAAAACATTTTTATCACTATTATTGAAAACAGAATGAGTCCATGCAACTTATTTTGTGATTTGTTAAGCACATTTTTACTCCGGAACTTATTTAGGCTTGCCATAACAAAGGGGTTGAATGTCTGAAGACCTTTCAGCTTTTCAAATTCCACTTGGAGATTATGGGGTATTGTGTGTAGATCAGAGACACAAAATCTAAATTTAATCAATTTTAAATTCACTTTAACGCAAACAAAATGTGGAAAAAGTTAAGGGGTGTGAATACTTTCTGAAGGCACTGTATTTTCTGTGTATTTGAGTATTTTCAAATAATGTGGCCCAAATCAGCTTCTATTGGAAGTATTTTAAATTATTTTCAAATCAATTCCTATGAAAATATTTAATTCCAAATAAATTATTTTAAATATCAAACAGACCTGGGTTCAAATGTATTGGCGTATTTATTTTTATTTGAAATACAGTGTGTGTTTAAGTATTTTCAAATACATGCCAACTCTTTCCAAGTGTAATTCCAAATACATTCCAATATTGTGTTTTCAAATAAGAAATATCCAAATACTTAATTACAATGTCTTTTGAAAGTAATTGAAATACCCCAAATAGCATTTGACCCCAGGTCTGATGTTGTGTGCCAACAATGTGAATGATGCACCCTCATGCAGAGGTAAGTGAAAATGTGACATTTATTACACGTTTCTTTAGTTAATTGGACATTTATTCAGTGTATATGCTCAAATGTACACGTAGTAGTCTGCTGTTGAACTATGAGTGAATCAGTTCATAGGAAATATCGCACTTCCAGGGTGTGAGTTGTTGATGTAGTCAACTGTGTTTGTGCGCAGGTCTAGACTGGCAGATTTCCACATGAACTGTATGGTGTCTCAGCATACGGTCAGCAGCTGCCCAAATGAGGACAACTACCAGGCCTGTCTGGCCTCCTACGCCGGCCTCATTGGTGAGTGCATGGGACTTTTATCTCTACGTACCCCGTGGAGGCATAGTGCTTTATTAGTTATTATAAGCATGTATGAGATTGTATAGTGGACTATTTTAAGGCTTAAGACATAAGACATTTTAGTGTGTTAAAACAAGCTCATGACTAGTCTAATCATTCATTATAACCACATTATAATGCACTATGCCTGCATACTTTAGGTAAAGTGATACCCATACCGCGCCTCTTATTCTCCCCCCAAACACATTGCAGATCAATGGCTAAGTGGAGGTGATGATGTAAGAGAGTGTTTACTTCATTTAAACATTTAATGATACATATAGTCATGTTCTTCAAATAGAACAAGGAAAATTGGTGCATGAGTTGACACTATTCAGTACGATCAATGAGGTAGACAAAAGGAGTTATTTTTTGACTACTTTGAGTGAACCTACAATACCCTTTAGAGACAGCATAGTAATAACTTTACCACTACCACCTGTCTGTAATTGAATTGTTGATAATTACTATAAATATGTCAAACATACTGTATCTCTAGAGTAAACTCCCGAGTAAACTCCCTAGGTTTGCTCCCGAGTGGCGCAGCGGTCTAAGGCATTGTATCTCAGTGCAAGGGGCGTCACTACAGTCCCTGATTCGAATCCAGGCTGTATAACATCCTGCCGTGTTGGGGAGTCCCATAGGGCGGTGCACAATTGGCCCAGCATCGTCCGGCTTTTGACGGGGTAGGCCGTCATTGTAAATAAGAATTTGTTCTTAACTGACTTGCCTAGTTAATTAAAGGTTAAATAAATAAGTAAATAAACGGACCTTCCATTACCATTGCTAGTGCTTCTGGACTACACAGTATGAGGTGTTTTTCTACCAATAAAGCACTCCTCTCCTGAAGGCATTATCAAACAGAATTGCTGTTTTTTGTTCCATCTTTCTAAACTAATATAACTAGCTCTCTCCGGATGGACACTCCACATCTGAAACAAGAATCAATCAGCATACTACTGTTAGCTGGCTTCATCTTACCTCTGCCTCTGTGGTACAATAGTCCCTGTTGCCATGAGTAACATACTGTAAGCGTTACTCTTTATAGTAAATGTAGTCCATTATTATCCATTAGTGGCCTGTGAATGATCTGTAACTGTAGCGTTACTCTTTATAGTAAATGTAGTCCATTATTATCCATTAGTGGCCTGTGAATGATCTGTAACTGTAGTGTTACTCTTTATAGTTAATGTAGTCCATTATTATCCTTTAGTGGCCTGTAAATGATCTGTAACTGTAGAGTTACTCTTTATAGTAAATGTAGTCCATTATTATCCATTAGTGGCCTGTAAATGATCTGTAACTGTAGAGTTACTCTTTATAGTAAATGTAGTCCATTATTATCCATTAGTGGCCTGTGAATGATCTGTAACTGTAGTGTTACTCTTTATAGTAAATGTAGTCCATTATTATCCATTAGTGGCCTGTGAATGATCTGTAACTGTAGTGTTACTCTTTATAGTAAATGTAGTCCATTATTATCCATTAGTGGCCTGTGAATGATCTGTAACTGTAGCGTTATTCTCACCTCTATAGGGACAGATATGACTCCCAATTACGTGGACGGCAGTTTCACCAACTGGACTGTCTCCCCATGGTGCACCTGTAAAGGAAGTGGGAACCAGGAAGAGGAGTGTCAGAGTTTTCTAAAGGACTTCACAGAGAACATGTGCTTGAGTGAGTCACGCTTGCATTTAAAAAAAATTATTGGAACACATACAAGACCACCACTGATTTGATTTGAAAATAACCACCATTCAAATCGGTAGTGTGTTTCCCTCGAAACTGAAAGTGAACTGGCACATCTGATGTATTTTAATTATTCTGAGTTAGATTTCAGACTTTGGGTCTGTGTTTTGTTTTTTTAAAGGCGATGTCTCGCGGCACTCTGTGAGGTGTGTGGTGTATGGGTAATATTGACTGGCTGGTCTTGTAGCAGTTATTTCATTCACATTAGATCAATGTTCCTTTCTTTCCACAGCTCATTGTTAGAATCAATCTCTAAGTCTGATAACAAACCAACCAAACCTCTTTGACCACTTATTGGTTTGAAATAACAAGATAGAGCCATTACACCTCAATACCACAACATTTGGATACGAATTGTTCTACAGATTATGGGATAAGGCCATTATTTTCATGTCATTTACACATTTTCCGTTAGATATTAGTGTTTATCAGTCTATGAAAAAAATATAATCTAATGAAAAAACTTGTCATGGGAATGCGAAAGAATAGGAAAAGCATCCTAACGGCACAATTTAGTAGTCAAATGTCAGGGATACCGCCTCACCATTATGATGTACCATGCAATGTCATCAGAATTACAAGATACCATTGCTTTTAACATGTTCCATTGTGTGCATAATGCTTTCAGACCATTTCAATAGATTGCCATGGTGCACTTTTAGCTGAGTCTGCAAGATGAGGGATGAGGCTTGTAGTTGAGGAGGCGTCTTGGAAAATAATACAACATGCAGCATCTCCTCTTTGCAGTCAAAAGGAACTGGAGAAGATAAAGTGAAATAGATTAAGCGTTGCTCTTATACACTAAGTGGGGGGACATAACAGTCCACAGAGACGGTACGTATTATGTAAAATTAGATAATAAGCTAATTGTATTCAGCCTCCTCCCTGCAGGCAATAGCAATAGGGTTAAAACAACGTATCTGAAGTCATTAAAAAATGGAATTGCTGTCGGCAGTGAGCTTAATCACTCGGTGGAACATTTGGGTGCAGTAAAGCATCCGCTGAAGGAGCCCTCTAGCCAACTTTGGTGATTTATATTTGTATTCCACCAGCACCTCTCTGGGTGATCTTACCACCCCAGCAAACAGATGCATGAGAACAACCCTCTTCTCTTGACTTGACCAGCATCTTAATACAGACATTAAGATACTTTACTAGGCTTTCAGAAACCACAAGCATTATATTCTTCACAGATTTGTATTGTATTGGTTACAATACATTTGTATTGTAACCAACCCAAGGCCGAGATATCCGAGCACCCATGGAATGTCTTCTGAAGTCAATATGTCTTTACAACATGCTGTGTGTGTACAGTATGTGTGCATGTGTGTCAGGTGCGTGTGGGGGGTGTGTGTGGCGGTGCATGTGGGTGTGTGTGTCGGGGGGCGTGTGGGTGTGTGTGTGTGTGGGGGGGGGGGTGTATGTGTTGGGGTGCGTGTGGGGGTGTGTGTGGGGTTGTATGTGTCGGGTTGTGTGTGGGGGTGTGTGTGTCGGGGTGTGTGTGCAGTTTTTGCTTTGTCTGAGAATGTTCTGAGTCTGATCAGTCACAAATCTATTCAAAGTCATCTCTGTGCGGTGACCTTATAATGGAGGTGGTTGCCAAGCAATTACACGGTTTGCCTTCTTTCTGCCTGAACAGAAATAAACACGTGTTCTGTTAAAATGGACAAGCAGTGTGAAAAGGTACTTTGTCCTGGTTTACCCCCACCCATCAGAAAAACTGACTGGAGATGTATTTGTCTCCCTCCACCCTGAAAGTATTTTGTGTTCATTCATTTGCTTTTAAAAGATTCCATCTCATGGTGTGCCTTTCTGCTGGATATTACTGACAAACAAATACAGGACTAGTAGGTCATGTTGTTGTTGTAAATTGATCAAAAAGGTTTGAGTGAGTTCCCTTATGAGTCAAGGGCTTTGGCCGTGGTGTCTGTGGATGAACATCCTGCATGTGGCTTATATTCTCCTCTCTAAGATAAAGATTTTTGTTATCCAAAACGATAGGGTGAAAATCAGATGATGTAGATTGTTGTAGAGAGATGTAGGTAAGCTCCAATAAAAAACAAAGCCAGCTAAATACTTAGCTTTGGCACTCTCAAAAAACAAAGTGAAGCTAAATAGTCAACTGACAAAACACTGTTGCCTTGCTTTACTGACCAAAAAATAGGTAGATCAACGCCCACACCCAAAATTGGGCAGAGGACCAAAAAGTTGACTTAGAGATGACTGTTAGCTGCCCCAACACTGGGAAGACAGTCAAGACAAATGACTTTATCTCTTTGTCCCCACAGGAAATGCCATTCAAGCATTTGGTTATGGAACAGACAGTCTCTCCCACAAAGCTGAGTCTGTCCCATCGACCCCCTCCATGAAGCCTGGATTAGAGACCTCAATCAGCACCTCAGAGCCTCTAGATAACCCCAATGATGTCCAGCCTGAGGATGAGGCCAACGGGAAGGTAAAGTACCAGCTACTATAGCACCTGCTGCCACATTCCAATTACCAGGGTCATGTTCATTATTAGGGCACGCAACGGAAAACGTTTGAAAGCGTTTTGTAACTGAAAACGAATGAGTGTTTTTTTAATGGACAATACCAGGATGTCTCTCCCTGTTTCAGTACATTTTCTTCCTTTAGGTGCCTAATGAACATGACCCATTTATCACCTTGCTCTAGATTCAATGAAAACTGGTAAACATGGGTATATTCAGTGGGGGGAAATATTTTGAATGTTGCAGATATTTCATAGAGCTGACAATAATTGCTATTCTACATTAAACAGAATCATGTCAGTCCTATTTGCTGTGGAGTATATAAATCCAAATGTGCGTATGAAGATTTTTTTGACCTATCCCATAGACCCAGTTACTGTGTTTGATCGAATACTGAATTGGGACCTTGGTACGGCATTAAACAAGAAAAGTCATTGGTTTTATTACATGAGTTATATAGGGATATTTATAATTCCATGTTTCATGCATGGCTGAGAAACAACAGTTTTGCCATCATTATTATGTTTGGAAAGACTCCTATAAAGATGTTGAATGCTGAGCAATTTCAGGCTTTCACATCCATTAAATGGTCATCTCTTACACTGTTCTGTACATAACCCACATTGTGATAAAGACAGCAAATTAATACCTTAAAAATGGTGTGAGGGAGAGAATTAATGAATAAGCCACACCGATAACATTAACAGTAGGAGGTAGAGGGGAGCGGTTGAATTGCTTTCTCCAAAGGTTCTGTATGTATGTCAGTATTGATGCAACGCTCTGTGCCTCTCTCGCTGCAGTGCAATGCTTAATTTATTGTAAAAATGGTAATTAGGCAACAATAAGACGTGTGATTACTCAAGCAGGAAGTTTATAATTAGAGAGGGAGCCGGTGGGGACATTTTGGGTGGCCCTTCATTCTGCAGCAACTATGCTTGGCAATTAAAACTTGTCAAACTTCCATCTTAGATTAGCTGGGGGAATGCTGATATGACTCCTCTTGGCAAAAGACTGGCTGTCTAGCCTCGTAAATCTCATGTGTGCTCAGGACCACACGCATGCTGGTGTCCAGTTAGTGGAATTGTTATGCAAAGGAAATTGCGTAGTCTGCTGTCTGTTTGATGGCTGGACAGGCTTTCCCAGACACTTGATAAGTAATCGGAAGTTTTGATTGATAAATGAGGCCCGTGGAGAATTACACCCAATTGGGCTGTGCTGCTCAAGCTTAATTCCCTCTCAAGTCAATTTCCCTGTATTCGGTATCACCATTAACAGGTAAATTGTGCTATGTGAGTTTGTTTACTTGTAAAGTTTTATTCTTCCTTTAATAATGTTAGCTATGGCCTAATCTCCGGGAAATTCTACCTTATTCAGTCAATAACTATGTGCTCAAAATGTGTTCTCAAAAGATCAAAGGAGAGAAGATATCTAGGTGACATATCACTTTGTCTTATCGCTGTTCACAACTTCTGTATTTTCAACCCTCTGGAAAGTTTCAGGAAGTGAAACTGTTGAGGGCTGTTGAATGTATAGGGGAATGAATAATGTGGATAAGACGCCATTTTCCCTACCAATCAGGATTTCAATTAATTCAGTGGACAGGCCTTAAGAGTGGTGCTAACATTTATTAATGGAGAGGTTCGGGAAGAAGCATTTCACTGAATGAAACTTAATTTAGTTCAGTAAAATAATGCCATTTAGCCTACAGAGGAAGTAGGATAAGCAAGAAAAACATTTCCCATTGGACATGTTATTATATTATATGAATTATTATACTATTATATTGATTCTACTAACGTTCTCTACTTCTGTATTTTTCCTCAACAGTTTTGTAAGCGTTTCGGTGTGTTCAGATCTATTTAAGAGTCCATTGTGCCATAACCATTGGGATAAATGTGTGGTCCAATAGTTGTAAATGCTATGTTGGTGCAGCCTTTGCATAGATATGTGCAAGCACTTTAACACGACCTGAAAATAACAACTCTGTCGTTGCCCTAGTCATTGCTCACTGCCTGGCTATGCTGTGTGTAGAATAGAGCCCCTAATGTCACTGCCATTTCAGCTGTTTGTAAATGGGGATCAAAAAGTGTTTTAAATATCCCATTGTAATTGTCTGCCTATGTACAAGTGACACAGAAAATGACAAACTCACTATGATGTCTTTGTAGCACTCACAGTATGGGAGTTCCACATATTGTTTTTCTGTGTCTATGTTCCTGCAGAAACCTGATTGGAATTTAAATGGCACATCTTAACAGGTTTTTTAATCAGGAAAATAATGCCTTTTTGTATTCTTTTTGGATAGTCGTGTTATGTAAGTGGACCATTGTATAAGTGAGAATTAGCCCCCTCTTCAGAGTCAATTTCAGCTTTTGTGCCCCTGACTGTACAGTACATTGTGTTGATTTTCAACTCAATTAAATGTAATTGATTGTGGACCAACCGTGGGTTACCCAATAACCAGCCCTAAAAAACACATCTGAACATTACTGTTCGACAAAGCTCTGATCAATTGTAAAACTACATGTTTAGCTACTTTGTCAAAACGAAATGAATAATATCCTGTTATCCCTAACAGCATGTTGTGTGTGGCTGCGTGAATATCTGTGTGTGCGTGTGTGTGTGTGAGTGCGTGCGTGCGTGCATGTCTATGTGTGTCTGTGTGTGTGTAAAAATATTGGCTGCAGACAAAGATCTGGACCGATGTCAACAGACTGCTGCCACACATCACTGCACCTGCTAATTAATTGGCTTTTAGTTGCGGATGTGTTTGCTGCATTGTCAAGCAACGATTGCTGTTTTGGCAACTGTCGTTTAACCATTTCTCTGTACAGTCACACATCTGAAACCAAACTCTTCCTTAATAAATGCAGCCTTTCCTTTCACCTAAAACCCACACAAAAACATCTCAGTGCTTATATGACTTTACCATTTACTATTTACTATTTATTATCATTATTGTATTTTTCTAAAACAGTTTGGCCATGTTGTGTTGCCTTGTGTTGTAGATACTGCTGTTAGAACATGAGGAGTTGGAAGATAATATCTGACTATGTTTTTCTCTGTGTACAGGGAAATGTACCAAAGTGGAATCTCTCAAAAGGCTACATTGGTGGAGATGAGGTAAGTAAGGAGGGAATATTTCATGTTTCTGTTGATGTGCTATGGTTTTGCAGGGGATAATGGTGCCTCTGTAAATCGAGGAAGCTGCCGTTACAGAGCCTTCATTAAGTATTCACACCCCTTGACTTATTCCACATTTTACAGACAGAATTTTCTTTTTCACCGTTCTACACACAATACCCCATAATGTTGAAGTGGAATTATGTTTTTCAAAATCTTTACAAATGAAAACCTGAAAACTCTCTAGTCAATAAGGGGGAAAGGGGGATACCTAGTCAGTTGTAGTACTGAATGCATTCAACTGAAATGTGTCTTCTGCATATAACCCAACCCCTCTGAATCTGAGAGGTGCGGGGGGCTGCCATAATCGACACCCATGTCTTCGGCACCCATGTCTTCGGCACTCGGGGAACAGTGGGTTAACTGCCTTGCTCAGGGGCAGAATAACAGATTTTTACCTTGTCAGCTTGGGGATTTGATCCAGCAACCTTTTGGTTACTGGCCCAACTCTCTAACCACTAGTATTCAACCCCTTTGTTATGGCAAGCCTAAATCAGCTCAGGAGTAAAAATGTGCTTAACAAGAGAGATAATAAGTTGCATTGACCAGGGAGGTAATAAAAAAAGCTGACATTGAATATGCCTTTGAGCATGGTGAAGTTATTAATTACACTTTGGATGGTGTATCAATACACCCAGTCACCACAAAGATACAGGCGTCCTTCCTAACTCAGTTACCAGAGAGGAAGGAAACCGCTCAGGGATTTCACCATGAGGCCAATGGTGACTTTAAAACAGTTACAGAGTTTAATGGCTGAGATAGGAGAAAACTGATGATGGATCATCAACATTGTAGTTACTCCTCAATACTAACCTATTTGAGTGAAAAAAAGGAAGCCTGTACAGAATAAAACTATTCCAAAACATGCATCCTGTCTGAAACAAGGCACTTTAGTAATACAGCAAATAATCTGGCAAAGCAACTCACTTTTTGTCCTGAATACCAAGTGTTGTAATGGATTTGCCCCAAATATAACACATTACTGAGTACCACTCTCCATATTTTCAAGCATAGTGGTGGCTGCATCATGTTATGGGTATGCTTGTAATAAGGGATGCACGATATATCGGTAAGCACATCGAAATCGGCCGATATTAGCAACAAAATGTAACATCGGCATCGGCCCGATGTCTAGTTTAACGCCGATGTGCAAAACCAATGTCAAAGCTGACGTGCATACCTATATAACGTAGGTAGATGATGTAATGACGCCGCAAAAAATATAGAGCTACACATGCCACACAGCATTCCTAACCTAGCCCACAATGTCTGCTGTGTGGATCGAGCAGTCAACAAATTGAGCAGTCATTTGAATGAGTAAGAAAATGTCAGTGAGATAACTCAAAGGCGAAATCCATTAACACCAAGATAAGGGAATTCATTGCCCTTTGACAATCAACCATTCTCTGTCGTGGATGATGTTGGCTTTGCTGACTGGTCGAGCACCTCGAGCCCTGGTACAGTACACACCACCAAGTAGGCACTATTTTCACTACCAGGTAGACACTATCATCCCTAGTTGTAATTGTTAAGGACTGGATAGTGTTTTTAGATAAAAATAAACTGAATAGAGCTAAGCACAGGCAAAATCCTAGAGGAAAACCTGGCTCAGTCTGCTTTTCACCAAACACTGGGAGATAAATTCACCTTTCAGCAGGACAATAACCTAAAACACAAGGCCAAATCTACACTGGAGTTGGTTACCAAGAAGTCAGTGAATGTTCCTGAGTGGCCGAGTTACAGTTTTCACTTAAATCTACTTGAAAATCTATGGCAAGACCTGAGAATGGTTGTCTAGCAATGATCAACAACCAATTTGACAGAGCTTGAAGAATTTAGAAAATAATAAATGGGCAAATTTAACGCAATCCAGGTGTGGAAAGCTCTTAGAGACTTACCCAGAAAGACCCAGAAAAGGTGCGTCTACAAAGTATTGACTCAGGGGTGTGAATACTTAAGTGTAAATTAGATACTGTATTTCTGTATTTGACTTTCTATAAATTTGCCAACATTTCTAAAAACATGTTTTCACTTTGTCATTGTGGGATATTGTGTGTAGATGGGTGAGAGAAAAGAATTATTGAATCCATTTTGAATTCAGGCTGTAACACAACTAAATGTGAAATAAGTCAAGGGGTATGAATACTTTCTGATGGCACTGTACTTGAAGGCAAATGGTTTGCTACAGTAGGTGTTGCAGAAATGAGAGCAAATTGAAAACACATTCAAAATGCTAACAATGTTATGGAAAAGCACATAATAAGGCCGTAGTATGGGCATTACTGAGTAACTCTCTGGGGTGTACAATATCTAGAACATGTTGCTTCTATACTTTCTTCTAATGCACTGTACAACATACTGTAGTTGCCTTTCGCATTGCCTGTTGGTGTCCATGGTGAAATGACAATGTCCTGTCTTCACGTAGCGAAGTGACTGATATTGTACAGAAATAAAACATACCCAAATAGCTAAGAAGCAGATTAGTAACCCATATGTGCTATGCCTGTACTATAGCTTGTGCTTTCCTTGAAAGAAATGTTTAAAACGTGGCGTTAGCTGGCGTTACCTAAAGGGGATTGAGAAGGAAGACTTAGCTCTGCACTGTGCCAATACATGGAAAAGCAGAGAATGCACCCAAAAGACTGCAACAGCAGTCACTTACAACATATTTCATATGTGCCTCAAATGTGTCCATGTTTTTATTCATTTGGAGTGGCTGTGGTTCAGTGTGTTACCCGTCCTATGTAAAACACAACACTTGGACTCACTGAGTCATTTCTAACCTTTCCACATGTTGTCCTCCACTCAGCCTTTACTGGAGCCCAGCAGTGGTTACGATGGCTTGACCAGACCCAAGGGTCCTCCTGAAGACGGGTCACCCTGTGTCTGTGCCAGTGTCTGGGCGCTGCTGCTCAGCCTGACCTCCGCCGTGGCCAACTATGCCATATAAACCTCCATTTGGGATGTCGTTGACCAACAAGCTGATCCCCAACATAGATGCTTGTTCGAGGATGTTTTTTTCTTTCTCCCAGGCATTGTCAGGCTATTTCAAAAAGGAGAGGCAGAGAGAACACAATCTGAGATAAACTGAAATATTATTTATTTGATGTAACATTTTGGGTTTTGAGGACCACTATGATCAAGAAAATGGCTTATGGACCCTTATCGTGGTGAAGCCTCAGTGGCCGTTGGCAGTGGCTGTCTTCCCATCAGTAACACTGACAAAGACTCAAAGTATCATGTCAAAGACTTCTGCACTGCTGTCATGACAAAGAGGAGAGCGAGAAAGACAGAGCGTGAGAGATGGAAATGGAGAGAGAGGAGAGAGAGCTATGCTGTCTGTTACACGTTTTCCTCTTGAAACAGTGCTTGACTTCTTTAAAGGGACAAACCTCAAACTTTGTTTCCATTACTTGCAGACACAGAAGAATTATGACATTTGTGTCTTTTCAAAAGTGTAAGGCCTAGATTCAATCAGATCAAGCATTAACCAGTGAGAGCAAAGCTGTGGTTTTGGCCATGTTGGAGGTAGAACTGCGTTGGAGCTCTTGTGATCATTGTCACGAAGTCACACCTGTCCCACTCACGTTAGAAGTTCAGAACGAGAAAGTGTAGGCTATATAGATATATTTACTCTCAAATTGAAAATCATTAAACTAAATACTGAGGATTTCTATCAGCCTAATGGAGATGTAAATTACATCTCACATTCCAGTGTTCCAACTTATAAACAAGGCTGCATGGGATTTATATTAATGCGACTCTGTGCAGCCAATGGCAATGACAGTTCTAACACAGTTCCACCTCTGACACCGTCAAAACATCAGCCCTGCGGATGTCGGCTGAAGTGGATCTGATTGAATCGGCCCTAAATCAAAATTCAACTCAGTGTATCCATGTTGGTATAGTAACGGTGAACATTATCTATTTTTTCAGCAGACAAAAAAATGAAACACAATGTTAACTGGTTCTTATTGTTGATAATGAGTTAGAGTAAATATCCACACCGTCTGTGTATATAACAAACTGTTTTCTTTCAATCAACCAATATAAAATAAACGGTTTTCTTTCAATGAACCTGTATAAAATAAACGGTTTTCTTTCAGTCAACCAAGATAAAATAAACTGCTTTCTTTCAATCAACCTGTATAAAATAAACTGTTTTCTTTCAATGAACCTGTATAAAAATAAACTGTTTTCTTTCAATCAACCAATATAAAATAAACTGTTTTCTTTCAATTAACCAATTTTACCTTGTGGTCAAGGTAAAATTGGTATTACCTTGTGGTCAAGGCGATATGACAGCACTGTATTGTTAAGTACGGAGAACACATTTTGAGGACAAAGTTGGCACTGTCTATGAAGAACAAAGTTGCCAATGATACTGGTTGTATGCCTTTGTTATTTTTATTTATTTTTGTCTATACAGGTTCCGATCATAGTCAAATATAATGTATAGAGGGATGAAATTAAATTAGCTCAATTTGCTTGGAAAGTCATTGCCTGTGTGTATTATAGTGTCCTTTGTACAGTGCAAATACATGTGGCCTTACCTATTGTACCACATTCTCCAGCTCATGGGACATTGCAACACATAGTGATGCTTTACCAAATGAATCATTCAAATGGATTTATGTCGAAACAACACAAGCCATCAGATCAATATTTGACTACATAAATGCCTGGGATTGAACCCTTCTGTTTCCATTGGACTGTTCCAACAGAGGTGTCTATAAATACTCACAGTTTATAGCTGCTGCACATTCTGCTGTGTTGAGTTTTTTCCCCAATGAATCTTTTTTTTGGATTGGTCAGTTTGTAGCTGAGTCTTGCAAATGACATCATGACGCACAGTCTATAATTGATTACAATATTGGCTCTGGCCTCCTATAAAGCCAATCAAATGCATGAGATAAATTAAGAGTTTTGTAAAGAGTAATATAAATATCTGTAAATAATGTAAATATATAACTGATCACAATTCACCCCTCACGCAGTATAGGTCCCGGGTATAAGGGTAAATTGGGGTTTCAGCATTTCTCATACAGTTAACTTAAATTTATGCTGAATGATTCATACAAAACTGAACAATTTTGAAAATTATTACTGCAAACATGACCACTCAATAGAAGTCAAGACTGAAAACCCTGAAAACAAAGACTGCACACAAAGTAGTTCCTAACAATAAATATATCACGTGTGGCAGCTTAAATAAGGCGATAGGCAGAGAGTGCTCAAAGATGGGATGTCATGGTTACCTGTGTGTATGAGTGTATAAGTGATTGAAAGAGTGAGAAGGAAAATTGTGTGAGAGGCAAAATTGTGCTTGTGTGTGCGTGTGTGTGCGTGTGTGTTTGTGTTCATGTTTGTGTGTGAGAGATCTCAAAGCAGGAATGTGCTAGAGGTGCGGATTTATAAAGATGCGGCTGGAGTCCGGGGGGGGGGGGGGGGGGGGGTGCACGGGAATATAAGAAAGCGGCAGGTTGGTGTGCGTTCACACTTGATTAATGAGCCAGTGGGATGATGTTTCTTATCAACACTCTGCACATGTTGGTGAGAGCAGTAAGGTTTACCAGACTGGGGATCCTCCAATCAGAGACAGCTCCACTTCCTTCCCATAATTCCACTTGTTTCAGTGACACCTGCCTGTGTGACAGTTTTCTCTTTGGCATGGATGGTGTGATTTGTTTCACACCGTGAGTGGGTCACTGTGAAACACTGAACATTATAAAGATGTAGGATCTTAATTTGAGCTAGTTTGCTACAGGAGGAAAATAATCCTGCCGAAAAAAGAAATGAGAATTATTGCGTGTGTTATAATTAATGGACATTTTTGTAGGAGTTGACATACAGTTGAAGTCATAAGTTTACATACACTTAGGTTGGAGTCATTAAAACTTGTTTTCAACCACTCCACAAATTTCTTGTTAAACAAACTATAGTTTTGACAAGTCGGTTAGGACATCTACTTTGTACATGACACAAGTAATTTTCCCAACAATTGTTTACAGACAGATTATTTCACTTATAACTCACTGTATCACAATTCCAGTGGGTCAGAAGGTTACATACACTAAGTTGACTGTGCCTTTAAACAGCTTGGAAAATTCCAGAAAATTATGTCATGGCTTTAGAAGCTTCTGATAGGCTAATTTACATAATTTGAGTCAATTGGAGGTGTACCTGTGGATGTATTTCAAGGCCTACCTTCAAACTCAATGCTCTTTGCTTGACATCATTGGAAAATCAAAAGAAATCAGCCAAGACCTCAGAAAAAAATAGTAGACCTCCACAAGTCTGGTTCATCCTTGGGAGCAATTTCCAAATGCCTGAAGGTACCACGTTCATCTGTACAAACACTAGTACGCAAGTATAAACACCATGGGGCCACGCAGCCATCATACCACTCAGGAAGGAGACGCGTTCTGTCTCCTAGCGATGAACGTACTTCGGTGCGAAAAGTGCAAATGAATCCCAGAACAACAGCAAAGGACCTTGTGAAGATGCTGGAGGAAACAGGTACATAGTATCTATATCCACAGTAAAACGAGTCCTATATCGACATAACCTGAAAGGCCGCTCAGCAAGGAAGAAGCCACTGCTCCAAAACCGCCATAAAAAAGCAAGACTACGGTTTGCAACTGCACATGGGGACAAAGATCGTACTTTTTGGAGAAATGTCCTCTTGTCTGATGAAACAAAAATAGAACTGTTTGGCCATAATGACCATTGCTATGTTTGGAGGAAAAAGGGGAGGCTTGCAAGCCGAAGAACACCATCCCAACTGTGAAACACGGGGGTGGCAGCATCATGTTGTCGGGGTGCTTTGCTGCAGGAGGGACTGGTGCAAAATAGATGGCATCATGAGGAAGGACAATTATGTGGATGTATTGAAGCAACATCTCAAGACATCAGTCAGGAAGTTAAAGCTTGGTCGCAAATGGGTCTTCCAAATGGATAATGACCCCAAGCTGACTTCCAAAGTTGTGGCAAAATGGCTTAAGGACAACAAAGTCAAGGTATTGGAGTGGCCATCACAAAGCCCTGACCTCAATCCTCTAGAAAATGTGTGGGCAGAACTGAAAAAGCGTGTGCGAGCAAGGAGGCCTACAAACCTGACTCAGTTACACCAGCTCTGTCAGGAGGAATGGGCCACAATTCACCCAACTTATTGTGGGAAGCTTGTGGAAGGCTACCCAAAACGTTTGACCCAAGTTAAACAATTTCAAGGCAATGCTACCAAATACTAATAGAGTCTATGTAAACTTCTGACCCACTGGGAATGTGATGAAAGAAATAAAAGCTGAAATAAATAATTCTCTCTACTATTATTCTGACATTTCACATTCTTAAAATAAAGTGGTGATTCTAACTGACCTAAGACATGGACTTTTTTACTAGGATTAAATGTCAGGAGTTGTGAAAACTGAGTTTAAATGTATTTGGCTAAGGTGTATGTAAACTTCCGACTTCAACTGTAAGGTCCCACAGTTGACAGTACACGTCAGAGCAAAAACCAAGCCATAAGGTTGAAGGAATTGTCCGTAGAGCTCAGAGACAGGATTTTGTCGAGGGACAGATCTAGGGAAGGGTACCAAAAAATGTCTGCAGTATTGAAAGTCCCCAAGAACACAGTGGCCTCCATGATTCTTAAATTAAAAGAAGTTTTGAACCACTTCCTAGAGCTGGCCGCCTGGCCAACTGAGCAATCAGGGGAGAAGGGCCTTTGTCAGGTAGGTGAACAAAGCTTTAGAGTTCCTCTATGGACATGGGAGAACCTTCCAGAAGGACAACCATCTCTGCAGCACTCCACCAATCAGACCTTTACGGTAGAGTGGCCAGACAGAAGCCACTCCTCAGTAAAAGGCACATGACAGCCTGCTTGGAGTTTGCTAAAAGGCACCTAAAGACTCTCACACCATGAGAAACAAAATTCTCTGGTCTGATGAAACCAAGATTAAACTCTTTGGCCTGAATGCCAAGCATCATCATCTGGAGGAAACCTGGCACCATCCCTACGGTGAAGCATGATGGTAGCATTATCATGCTGGGGGGATGTTTTTCAGTGGCAGGGAAAAGGAGACTAGTCAGGATTGAGGGAAAGGACCTCAGACTGGGGCGAAGGTTCACCTTCCTACAGGACAACAACCTAAGCACACAGCCAAAACAACGCAGGAGTGGCTTCTGGGACGTCTCTGAATGTGCTTAAGTGGTTCAGCCAGAGCCTGGACTCGAACCCAATCGAACATCTCTGGAGAGACCTGAAAATAGCTGTGCAGCAATGCTCCCCATCCAACCTGATATTTTTTTCTTTTCTTTTTCTTTTTATTTCACCTTTATTTAACCAAGTTGGCCAGTTGAGAACAATTTCTCATTTACAACTGCGACCTGGCCAAGATAAAGCAAAGCAGTGCGACAAAAACAACAACACAGAGTTACACAAAAACAAACGTACAGTCATTAACACAAAAGAAAAGAAAAATAGAAAAATCTATGTACGGGGTGTGCAAATGTACAAGAGTAGGGAGGTAGGCAATAACTAGGCCCTAGAGGCGAAAATAATTACAATTTAGCATTAATACTGAAGTGATAGATGTGCAGATGATGATGTGCAAGTAGAGATACTGGGGTGCAAAAGAGCAAGACGGTAAGTAATACTATGAGGATGAGGTAGTCGGGTGTGCTATTTACAGGTACAGTGATCGGTAAGCTGCTCAGACAGCTGATGCTTAAAGTTAGAGAGGGAGATATAAGACTCCAGCTTCAGAGATTTTTGCAATTCGTTCCAGACATGGGCAGCAGAGTACTGGAAGGAAAGGTGGCCAAAGTAAGTGTTGGCTTTGGGGATGACCAGTGGAATATACCTGCTGGATTGCGTGCTACAGGTGGGTGTTGCTATGGTGACCAGTGAGCTGAGATAAGGCGGGGCTTTACCTAGCAAAGTCTTATAGATGACCTGGAGCCAGTGGGTTTGGTGACGGATATGTAGTGAGGGCCAGCCAACGAGAGCATACAGGTCGCAGTGGTGGGTAGTATATGGGGCTTTGGTGATAAAATGGATGGCACTGTGATAGACTACATCCAGTTTGCTGAGTAGAGTGTTGGGGGCTATTTTGTAAATGAGATCGCCAAAGTCAAGGATCTATAGGATAGTCAGTTTTACGAGGGTATGTTTGGCGGCTTGATAGCTTGAGAGGATCTGCAGAGAAGAATGGGAAAAACTCCCCAAATACAGGTGTGCCAAGCTTGTAGCGTCATCAATCAATCAATCAATCAAATGTATTTATAACGCCCTTTTTACATCAGCCGATGTCACAAAGTGTTATACAGAAACCCAGCCTAAAACCCCAAACAGCAAGCAAGGATGTAGAAGCATGGTGGCTAGGAAAAACTCCTTTGAAAGGCAGGAACTTAGGAACCTAGATAAGAATCGAGGCTGTAATCGCTGCCAGAGGTGCTTCAACAAAGTACTGAGTTAAGGGTCTGAATACTTATGTCAAATTTATATTTTAGTTTAGTTTATAAATTAGCAAACATTTCTTAAAACCTGGTTTTGCTTTGTCATTAATGGGTATTGTGTGTAGATTGATGAGGGGGGGAAAAAAAATATCAAATACATTTTAGAATAAGCGCTGTAACCTAACAAAATGTGAAAAAGTCAAGGGGTCTGAATACTTTCCGAAAGCACTGTATAGACTATAGAGAGAGTTAGGCCAACTTAGAAATATTCCCCATGTAATGCTAATAAGGAGCTAACATGACTGCCATAGAATGTTGAAGTGTCATGTAAATGCATCATAATGCAGAAAAAATACATTGGCCCAATTCTCTATATACAGTATATGGCTCTTGCAGAGCCACAGCGGAAATGCAAGGCAGGTTATTGGAAAGGAGGAAATGAAGCACGTTTTCCCAAAGGTACTGTTGATACTCTATATTCCACACATATTGAGCACTGAGGCTGCATGCACATTCATTTTTGTAATTTTACCCTTGATCTTTTTTTAATTTAATTTTTAACTGCCTGCCTCATAAGTCAAGAACAGTCTGGCTTTTTTGGAAAGGGTTAAATTTGTAAATTGAGCATAGTTGGGTAAGAGAAAAAGTAATAGAAAATCAAAAACCCTCTGAGCCTTTTCCTAAAGGATAGTTCATGCAAAATCTATGTTTTTGTCAAATTACCCTTACCTTGAGTTGTGTCTGAAGGCCCACGATGACAGAATCCACAATAATTGATTATTTACTCCTGGCTACAGCCTGCATCGTCAGATTTCATGAATGGAAACAGCTGAACCAATGTTATCAAAGCTGCACTGCAAGCCGAAACGTCCTTAAACACTTCAAACTTATTTTGGTAGTGTCGATACCTGTCCATGTTTTCTTCCCCGCGAGAATGTTGTCATTTTTTAAATAGAATTCAAATGTTCTAACGCTCTGATACTTCCTATTTTTACCAGTCAGTTATGATCACACCTGGAAAGCAAACCACGTCTAAGTGCCTGCCCCAGGGGGATGACCATATCACTGTAAGATGCATACAGCTGCCCTGTGGTGTGGCTATGTGAAGTAATAGTTCCAGTTCTGAGTAACCATATTCCAGAGATGATTTCAGCCATTTGCACGTAAAAAATATTCCCCAATAACTCCACCAACAATTTAGTTTGAAGTGTTTTTCAGGAAGTGCAGCTTTACTAACATTGGTTTGGCTGTTTTCTTTCATGAAATCTGACAGTGCTAACATGCTAACTCCAGGCTGTAGCCAGAAGTAAATCATGGATTATTGTGGATTCTGTTACCATTGGCCTTTAGACACAACTCAAAGTAAGGATAATTGTACCCAAATATAGATTTTGCTTGAACTATCCCTTTAAGTAAGCAACTGTGTTGTCAAGGGAGTGGACAGAGCTATTGAACCACCCTACTTGAGATGTAATTCCCTGCTCCGTTGAAGAAAGTCTGGACATTTCTATTGGAAAGAGAAGCTCTAAAGCAATTATATAGATTCTGCCATGCCGTCTGAGTTTGACTGCGTCATCGCCACTCCCTGTCTTTCACATCGGGGATGGTTATTGATGGAGCCATCATCTCCAAAGATGAACATCTGAAACAAAATTCTACTCTTTTGGTGATGGGATCTTGGTCTCTCACAGCTGTTGTGGTTTTATTACACACTGCTGTTGTGGCTTTGTCTCTGTAACCAGTGGAGGGCTTCCACTAAAGTGTTGGCTGCTAGGGAATCTCATGATATCTCATTTGTACACACAGTGTTTCCTAATATTTGATACTTTTTTTCCAGAGAACATCCCAATTGAATCAAATCAAACCAAATTGTATTTGTACGGTGCTCTTTACAAACGCAATTGCTACAAAGTATTGAAGAACAACCTGGCTGTTAACTTCCCAAAGATCAAGCCAAGGTGACAGAGGCAAGAACTGGGCATATGGATGTGTAGGTGTTAGTTAGGACAGGACTAGCTCCATTCAAGGGATTTTCTTTATTAGTACTATTTTCTACATTGTAGAATCATAGTGAAGACATCAAAACTATGAAATAACACATATGGAATCATGTAGTAACCAAAAAATGGTTAAACAAATAAAAATATATTTTATATTTGAGATTCTTCAAAGTAGCCAACCTTTGCCTTGATGACAGCTTTGTAACACTCTTGGCATTCTCTCAACCAGTTTCACTTGGAATGCTTTTCCAACAGTCTTGAAGGAGTTCCCACCTATGCTGAGCACTTGTTGGCTGCTTTTACTTCACTCTGGGGTCCAACTCATCCCAAACCATCTCAATTTGGTTGAGGTCAGGGGATTGTGGAGGCCAGGTCATCTGATGCAACACTCCATCACTCTCTTTGGTCAAATAGCCCTTACATAGCCTGGAGGTGTGTTGGGTCATTGTCCTGTTGAAAAACAAATTATAGTCCCACTAAGTGCAAACCAGATGGGATGGCGTATGGCTGCAGAATGCTGTGGTAGCCGTGCTGGTTATGTGTGCCTTGAATTCTAAATGAATCACTGACAGTGTCACCAGCAAAGCACGCCCACACCGTCACACCTCCTCCTCCATGCTTCAGACAATCCGTTCGCCTATTCTGCGTCTCACAAAGACAGAGCAGTTGGAACCAAAAATCTCAAATTTGGACTCATCAGACTTCCACCGGTCTAATGTCCATTGCTCGTGTTTCTTGGACCAAGCCAGTCTCTTCTTCATATTGGTGTCCTTTAGTAGTGGTTTCTTTGCAGAAATTCGACCATGAAGGCCTGATTCACTCAGTCTCCTCTGAACAGTTGATGTTGAGATGTGTCTGTTACTTGAACTCTGTGAAACATTTATTTGTGCTGCAATTTCTGAAGCTGGTAACTCTAATGAACTTACACTCTGCAGCAGAGGTAACTCTTCATCTCCTGTGGCGGTCCTCATGAGAGCCAGTTTCATCATAGCGCTTGATGGGTTTTGCGACTGCACTTGAAGAAACTTTCAAAGTTCTTGACATTTTCTGAATTGACTGACCTTCATATCTAAAAGTAATGATGGACTGTCGTTTCTCTTTGCTTATATGAGCTGTTCTTGCCATAATATGGACTTGGTCTTTTACCAAATAGGGCTATCTTTTGTATACCACCCCTACAGTACCTTGTCACAACACAACTGATTGGCTCAAACGCATTAAGAAGGAAAGAAATTCTACAAATTAACTTTTAAGAAGGCACACCTGTTAATTGAAATGCATTCCAGGTGACTACCTCATGAAGCTGGTTGAGGGAATGTCAAGAGTGTGCAAAGCTGTCATCAAGGCAAAGGGTGGCTACTTTGAATAATCTCAAATATAACATTTATTTTGATTTGTTTAACACTTCTTTGGTTACTACATTGTTCCATTTGTGTTATTTCATAGTTTTGATTACTTCACTATTATTTTACAATGTAGAAAATAGTACAAAAAATGTAAAAACACTGAATGAGTAGGTGTGTCCAAAATTTTGACTGGTAATGTATGTGAATGTTTTGGGGTTTTGTGTGAGAGTGTCAGTGTAGTGTGTGTGTGTGTGTGTGTGTGTGTGTGTGTGTGTGTGTGTGTGTGTGTGTGTGTGTGTGTGTGTGTGTGTGTGTGTGTGTGTGTTGAGTGAGTGAGTGTGTGAGTGAGTGTGTGAGTGAGTGTGTGAGTGAGTGTGTGAGTGAGTGAGTGAGTGAGTGAGTGAGTGAGTGAGTGAGCGAGCGAGCGAGCGGGCGGGCGGGCGGGCGAGTGAGCGAGTGAGTATATAGTGTGTATTGTATATATAGTCTTGTGTGCATAGAGTCAGTGCAAGATAGGATCAGTGCAGATAGTCCGGTTAAGGGGTAACCAATTCATTAACTATTCACTGTAGCAGTCTGTATGGCTAATTAGTGTTCCGGTACCGTTTGTTGTATGATAGCAGAGTCAACAGTCTATGGCTTGGGTGGCTGGAATCTTTGGCAAGTTTTCGGGCCTTCCTCTGACACCGCCTGATATAGAGGTCCTGGTTGGCACGGAGCTCTGCCCCAGTGATGTACTGGGCTGTACGCATAACCCACTGTAGTGCTTTGCGGTCGACGGAGGTGCATTTGCCATAATAAGCGATGATGCAGCAAGTCAAGATGCTCTCGATAGTGCAGCTGTAGAACGTTTTGAGGATACGAGGGTCCATGCTAAATATTTTCAACCTCCTGAGGGGGAAGAGGAGCTGCCGTGCCCTCTTCATGACTGTGTGGGGGTGTGTGGACCATGTTAAGTACTTAGTGATGTGGATACCATGCAACTTGAAGCTCTCGACCCGCTCCACTAGAGCTCCGTCAATTTGGATGGGGATGTGGTCTAACCTCTTTCTCCTGTAGTCCACTGTTGTTGTCCCGGCACCACACTGCTCCGTCTCTGACTTTCCCCTGTAGGCTGTCTCATCGCCGTTGGTTGAGGATCTGCATGGCGTAGGTGTTGTTCCCTACCCTCACCACCTGGGGCCGGCTCGTCTGGAAGTCCAGGATCCAGTTGCAGAGGGAGGTGTTCAGTCCCCGGGTCCCCAGCATGGTGATGAGCTTGGAGGGGACTATGGTGTTAAATGCTGAGCTGAGGTCTATGAACAGCATTCTCACATAGTTATTTCCCTCCTATCCAGGAGGAGGAGGGCAGTGTGAAGTGCAATTAAGATTGCGTCATCTGTTGATCGGTTGGGGCATTATGCGAATTGTTGGGGATCCAGGTTGTTTGGGATGATGGTGTTGATGTGTGCCAGTCCTTCAAAAGCAATTTAGAATTAACTAGCAATACAAACCGATTGTCATAGCTAGCTAAAGTTAACCAAATAGTTTCAATGTTAGATTCTTACCCGTATACATGGATGAAAGCTTCATGGCAGACTGCAACCCCTTTTATTAAATAAGACGTCTTGTGTCGTTTCCATTTAGTTTGCACAGCTTGTTTGGCCCATTGTGTCAAGTCACTCTTTATTATTATCCATAGTGTAACGTTAGCAAGCCAGCATGGCACGATCGTCCTCCAGAAAGTAGTCCATCACAACTTTTTCCCACTGACATTTATCGATAACGCCTGATAAATTCAGGGCAGCAATGTTATTGAGAGCAGTAGCAACATATTTGTAGTTCTCCATGGCTAACATTATATCTATCGAAAAAACTGCAGTAGAAAAGATTATCTACGCATTATGAGCAGCTCATTTTGTAGACACCAGATGCTACACTGCAGACTAATCCAAACTCATTGACTACTCATCTCCCTCATTATCTCAGCCAATCATGGCTAGCAGGAAGGTTGCTCACTTTTTCTGTGACTAAACCAATTAGGCTCGCAATTTAACAATTTTATTCCTATTTACAGATGGCATACAAGTTTGATATTAAGGCACATGAAAGTTCACATGTTCCTGAAAAGGCATTTCTACCCAAAAACGCATTTTGATAAAAAAAAATGTTTTTTACGTTCAAACGACTCTCTGTGAAGTCGTGACTTGCGACATATGCCTAGTTTCCTGAATCGGGTCACATATTTGATAATAGTATGAGCTTTCTTCTCCGTTGGCACCATCTGTTCTACGCTATTCTTTTCAACATTATTAGCCAAATAATGATCATTTTGCACACAAAAAAACAAGTGAGACAGTCCCACTGGGCTAAAAAAGGATTTGCCCGAAATGCCAGATGGCCAGTCCGCCCTTGAACCTCCACATACAGCAGGAAAAAACCCAAAAGGATAAACAATGAAGCATAGAGATAGAATACATCAAGAGGACAGAGTTTATTTTGTATTTAAAGGGAAGAGAATCTAAACCAGCTCACTCAAAGTTTATCTTAATAAGTAAGACTAAAATATGAAATACGTTGGAGTTCTGAACCCAATACAGATTGGAATTCTATGTGCCATAGCCATGAGAATAGCTTTCATCTCTAATGGAGTGAGAAAGAGGGCGCACAAAGGAGACAGTGGAGAAAATCCACATGACAGGTCTAGTTATCTTGAATGCAAATGCTTGCCATGTGTTTGCAAGAATGACACATTTGCTATTTATTGATCAATGGAGGACCACATGCTATAATGCTCCCATCTTACTTTGAGAGACCAGGCAAAGATCCACTCTAATCGTTCAGATGGTGACAAAATGTGTTGACAGTCATTGTTAAGCTCCTTGCCCAGCACTTGGACTGCTCATGGTGTAAACACAGTTAAACATTAATTATGCCAACTGCCAGTGGTGATATCGACAGTGGGATTTGGGTTATAGGTAACCAGGATTTATTTTGTATTTTGTTTCGCATGAACATTCCAAACTGTATTAGAGGACCCAAGCCCTCTTCATAGCAAAACAGACAAACAAAAAACTCAAATACATACAGTATATATATATTTTTTTATGTTTGTTTATTTATTAATGATAATGTTACCATCATACAGTGGTTCCTCCTTTAAAAATTGTGAGCTTAAGCTGCAGGACTTATGAGGTCATTTGTGGTTTAGTACGGTACCCTGCGTCACCACTTCATTGCTCCAGACCAGCACAAGTGGGAGTTAGAGCACTGATTATGCTTTTGGCTCCCACTGTGTCTCTAACTGACAATGAATGAGTGACATAAACCTAAATAGAAACTGATAATTGTGCACAACTTTAGTATTACTTACATGTACTACAACTGTTGTTATACTAAGGTTTTTATTATTTCATTTTGCTCTTACTGTAGTACTGTAGGACACACCTGACCAGCAACATTGTACAGTGCCTGAGTTGTGCAACGGTCTGAGACACTGCATCGCTGTGTTGCTACAGATGCTGGTTTAATACCCGTGTCGGCCTCGACTTGGAGACCCATGAGGTGACTGTAGGTTTTTCTCCCTCTAAAAACAGAAATAAATCATTCTAAATAACAAACTTCCTTTATTTACAAATTAGTAACAATGTCTCACCTCATGTTCAAGAATGGTCTTTTTTTGCTCATTTTACGTTATTTGAAAACAAAATCTTCTTTAAGGGGCATTGCACTAATAATGGCACTGACTAGGGAAATGTTCTCGCTGCTCTGTTCTTAGTGTCAGTCTGCACGTTCAAACTAAAACAATGTATCTAACAATGGCATCTTTATGCTTTCATTAATAAAATAATGATAAAAATACTCTTTCAGAATGCCGATGTTTATTTAGTTATGGATCCATAACGATTTACTATGGGAATAAATATCACTGAATTACAGAAATATCCTCCATTCCTCTATATGTATTTATTGGCGGAGAGTCACGTCATATTTTTCAATATACTGTAGGCCTACCGTAGGCAACATGAGTCTCACTAGTGTTGAGTAATGTGCTGTTAAAAGTGGTGTAGGTCTTAATTATTTAAAGAGCATATTGAAGTTAGAAGCAATAGCCTACAACTATTTTAGCACCGTTTCGCGCTGCTCTGAGACAAGCATGGGGGCTGATCTTGATAAATCAATGAGATTTTCATTTTCACTGAATCTTCGTTTGGGTATTGGTTAGATTAGAATTAGAAAATTAGGGTGTAGAAATGTTATGCTCTTAGTGTAACCTTTATTTAACTAGGCAAGTCAGTTAAGAACAAATTCTTATTTACAAGGACAGCCTATTCCTTCCTCCCCGTCGGGGAATTGAACCTCGGTCTCCCGCAGAGCACTGGATTCTTTAGCTAAATAGCCCAGTACTGTACTCCCGACCGTCACGTTGTACAGAGCCATATTTTCCGAACCATCCTAACGGAAACCCAGAGGTTTTTTTTGTTTTCCTTGGAATAGAAACACCATAATATTAATCAAATTAATCCAAAAAAGTAATTGGAAAGGTAGATACAAATTATTTGTGACATTGTGGTTACAATAAAGAATGTAAACAAGATGTAAACAAGATGCTGTATTTTTATTTACAGTAGTGATGGACAGCTGGTGGCATTTTGAAAACAGGTTTTCAAACACTTGTAGCCCGGTTAGCAGGACTCTTTATAGCCCGTGCTGCAGTATGACGCAACTTTTAAAGGAGGAACCACTGAAATTACTATCACCTATTTGTCTGTGATAATATCTTGGCAATCTTGCTTATCACAAATGTAACCATCCATGCTACAGTACGGTTATGCTTTGGAATCTGAAAAAAAGGTCAGAATAAAAAAGGATGAATATGGGCTTAGATGTTTCTTAAATCCATATCCTTTAGCAACGCTGCAAGCATTTGTTTTGGATGAACAGGCCTATGGGATTTACTGGGGGGGGGGGTAATAAAGTAACAGAGTGGTCTCTACATTATCTCTGTGGATATATACATACCGTACAAAACCTCCTGCATCAGAGACGCTTCAGAAATATCTAATCATATTTACATGCCACTACATATTCCAGGAGGACTGCAGCATTGGGGTAATGACTGAGAAGTCTTTGAAGGCCAACCTCAATAAACTGCATCACTAATTCAAAGCCTCATGCAAGCAAGTAGTTCATCAAGTCTTTTAAAAAGCAATCAAAAACCTTTCCATGAAAAACAGTAAGTAGCTTTTGGATTCACACAACTACGTATGTTTTTAAATCAAACTAAGACCAATGCACTAATGAGTAAGAGTTTCCTTCTGAACATGCTTCAGGCCGTAGCTTTAATAGCCGACCTCTCGACCAATTAGAAAATTACCCAGGATATGAAATACTGTACACTGGTGCTTCATCAATTACTGTAAAATTAAGTATTTTGCTGCTCCAGCAAACCTGCACTGTCGGGGGTCATTATTTATGTCCTGCTGTTAACAGTCAGATCATAACCATGGCTGCAAATAATATTAATGAATTATGAGAAAATATTAAAGTGCTCTGCAAAACCAAAACACTGGAAAAACGTATGTCATCCAGAATTGACGTGACCACTAACTGACTGACTGACTGACATTGACTACTGACTGATTGACTGACATTGACTGACTGACTGACTGACTGACTGACTGACTGACATTGACTGAGTGACAGATTGACTGACATTGACTGACTGACTGACTGACTGACTGACTGACTGACTGACTGACTGACTGACATTGACTGAGTGACAGATTGACTGACATTGACTGACTGACTGACATTGAGGAACACTGACTGACTGACTGACTGACATTGACTGAATGACTGACATTGAGGAACACTGACTGACTGACTGACTGACATTGACTGAATGACTGACATTGAGGAACACTGACTGACTGACTGACTGACATTGACTGAATGACTGACATTGAGGAACACTGACTGACTGACTGACATTGACTGACTGATTGACATTGACTACTGAATGACTAACTGATTGACATTGACTGAATGACTGACTGACTGACTGACTGACTGACATTGACTGACTGACCGACTGACTGACATTGATTGACTGACTGACATTGACTGACTGACTGACTGACTGACATTGACTGACTGACTGACTGACTGACTGACATTGACTGACTGACATTGACTGACTGATTGACATTGACTACTGAATGACTAACTGATTGACATTGACTGAATGACTGACTGACTGACATTGACTGACTGACTGACTGACAGATTGACATTGACTGACTGACAGATTGACTGACTGACATTGACTGACTGACTGACTGACTGACTGACATTGACTGACTGACATTGACTGACATTGACTGACTGACATTGACTGACATTGACTGAATTACTGACATTGAGGATCATTGACTGACTGACTGACTTGACTACTGAATGACTAACTGATTGACATTGACTGAATGACTGACTTGACTACTGACTGACTGACTGACTGACATTGACTGACTGACTGACTGACTGACAGATTGACTGACATTGATTGACTGATTGACAGGTTGACAGACTGACATTGACTGACTGACTGACATTGACTGACGCTGACAGACATTGACTGACTGACTGACTGACTAACTGACTGACATTGACTACTGACTGACTGACTGACATTGATTGACGCTGACAGACATTGACTGACTGACTGACTGACTGACATTGACTGACATTGACTGACTGACTGACATATCGACAGACTGACAGATTGACAGACTGACTGACTGACTGACTGACATTGACTGACTGACTGACAGACATTGACTGACTGACTGACTGACTGACATTGACTGACATTGACTGACTGACTGACATATTGACAGACTGACATTGACTGACTGACTGATTGACTGACTGACTGACTGACTGGCTGACAGACTGACTGACATTGACTGACTGACATTGACTGACATTGACTGAATGACTGACTGACTGCCATTGACTGACGCTGATGACCATTGACTGACTGATTGACATTGACTGACATTGACTGACTAACTGACTGACTGACTGACATTGACTACTGACTGATTGACTGACATTGACTGACTGACTGACTGACTGACTGACATATCGACAGACTGACATTGACTGACTGACTGACTGACTGACAGATTGACTGACTGACTGACTGACTGACATTGACTGACTGACTGACTGACATTGACTGACTGCCATTGACTGACGCTGACGACCATTGACTGACTGATTGACATTGACTGACATTGACTGACTGACTGACAGATTGACTGACATTGACCACTGACTGACTGACTGTCATTGACTGACTGACTGATTGACAGAATGACATTGACTGATTGACTGACATTCACTACTGACTGACTTACTGCCATTGACTGACTCACTGACTGACTGATATTGACTGACTGACTGATATTGGCTGACATTGACTGACTGACTGACTGACAGACAGATTGACTGACATTGCCTGACTGACTGACATTGACTACTGACTGACTGACAGATTGACTGACATTGACTGACTGACTGTCATTGACTGACTGATTGACTGACTGACATTGACTGACATTGACTGACATTGACTGACTGAATGACATTGACTACTGACTGACTGACTGACTGACTGACTGACAGATTGACTGACATTGACTGACTGACTGTCATTGACTGACTGATTGACAGACTGACATTGACTGACTGACTGATTTACAGACTGGCATTGACTAACGGACTGACTGACATTGACTAACTGTCATTAACTGACTGACATTGAATTTTGACTGACATTGACTGACATTGACCGACTGACATTGACCGACTGACTCAGAAGAGTGGGTGAGCCATGCCGTTCTGAGAGGTGACAGACATATCGATAATGTATTATCATAATAAAATGATATTTAATGATATCAGCAGGTGATATACTGTTTTAATAACTCAAAGTGAGTTAAACCATACTGTCCTGATTTTTATTAACAATTACTTTATGCCGATACTGGAATGCACACACAAAAAAATAAGTTTATGTGCAGTAAAAGCCCAGCCTCACGAGGAGAGTATCGGACGGCACTAGCTGCATATGTAGGAAGAGAATCTGTGTGATTTTTAGGTCTTGCCCTGGGCACTCGCTCTCCCCTCAGCCCATGTATGCACTCCGGCGTATGGAGCTATAGCGGAGCGGCCGAGTGGGGGGCAGGCCCTTCCAAAGGTGAACTCCAGGTTTGTATTCAAACACAGCTCCACTATCAACAACTTCAACCCCAGAAGAGGTCTCCAGCACAGATGTGGACATGCCCGACAAACAAAATGTCACGTCAAAGTCAAACCAACCGCCCCCTTCTCAAACTCGGCCAGGGGTTTGCTGATTGTATCGAGATAAAGTTGAACCATTTTATGTCCCATTTTCTGAAAAGTGCTGTTCACATGCTATGCAGTCTGGAAATCAAATTGCAAATGTCATGACATTTTCATCTGAGTGGTTTCGCATTGGTAACCCAAAATGCTGTTTTTATTATCCTTGAAACCTTTTGTTTTACATTGTTGTTTTGTTTGTTGTTGTTTTTATTTGTTCTTGTCTCTTTTTCTCAGTTTTACATTTTCTATTGGTCGTTCGCACCTCGGGTTGGTAGTTGTTTGGTTAGGTTGGACGGGGATGGTGGCTCGGAGGGGGTGGAGATGGGAGGGGGGTTTGGAGAGGGGGGATGGAGGAGGAGGTTCTCGGAGGGGACTGTGGGGGGGTGTTGGAGGGGGGTGGTGGAGGAGGAGGTTCTCGGAGGAGACTGTGGGGGAGGGGGGGGGGTGGAGGAGGAGGTTCTCGAAGGGGATTGTGGGGGGGGTTGGAGAGGGGGGGTTTGGAGAGGGGGGTGGAGGAGGAGGTTCTCTGAGGGGACTGTGGGGGGGGGTGGAGGAGGAGGTTCTCGGAGGGGACTGTGGGGGGGGGGTGGAGGATGAGGTTCTCGGAGGGGACTGTGGGGGGGGGATGGAGGAGGAGGTTCTCGGAGGGGACTGTGGGGGGGGGGGTGGAGGAGGAGGTTCTCGGAGGGGACTGTGGGGGGGGGGATGGAGGAGGAGGTTCTCGGAGGGGACTGTGGGGGGGGGGGGGTTGGATAGTTTAGCGTCTCCACTGCAGGTGGATTTGGTTTTAAAATTCTATAATATATATATTTTTATATATTGTTCCTGTAGGAGGAAGAAAATGGATTGACAAGGTGAAGTGTGCATCACTGAGAAAAATGATGCCTTTTGATGTTTGCCGTTAATAGAGGATGATGGTAACTGTCAGAGGCAATAATGGCCAAACACAAGGCTCATAGAAGGCATTTGTTTTTATTGAATTGCCTCCTCCAACTTTTTCCTGACAGTTTTCCTGTTTGAAAATATATGTTCTCCTTTGATAGACTTCTCTCCTCTGTTGACATCTCTCTCCTCTGTTGATATCTCTCTCTGTTGAGCTGAATGTCCATATTTTGAATCACATAAATACTTAATCCATGACCATGGCATGAAGCCTTCACCTCCCTTTTCTACTGATCTAAACTATTAAATTGTATTAAAGATGTTGATATGGTGAATAGTTACAGCTGGAGGTGGGTTTAGCATAATCAGCACTTCCTGAGGAGCAGCTTTGAGAGACTGTGACATGTGGTACTGCTGCATTCCTCTCCACTCAGGTCTGATGAATTCAGGCAAAGGGAAGGCCAATTGCTGACGTAAGTTCATAAACTTAGCTTGGACCAGGCACCAGGGAGATCTACTTATCTTTTAATCATCTACATTTCCAGACAGTATAGGCAATTATATGGTTACAGCAGTGCCACATTGCCACCAGTTCATATTCCAATGGTCTTGCTCTCTGCAGCACCATGCAGTCAGGCCGCTGCCTTAGACCTGGGTCATGCTGGAGTAGAGGGACGGTTTTGATGGAAAGGCAGCGGGTTTATTAGCCTTCTGAGCCTCACAGAGAGAGGTTGACACATTTAAGTTACAGTGAGTCTCTCTATGGTACAATGAGTCATAGCTTGGTAGCGGAAGACAATCTTAATAACCATACAGTGCATTCGGAAAGTATTCAAACCCCTTGACTTTTCCACATTTTGTTACGTCACAGACTTATTCTAAAATGTATTCAATTGTTGTTTTTTCCCCTCATTCATCTACACACAATCCCCCATAATGACAAAGCAAAAACAGGTTTTTAGACATTTTTGCAAATTTGTTTTAAAAAATATAATAATGAAATATCACATTTACATAAGCATTCAGACACTTTACTCAGTACTTTGTTGAAGTACCAATTACAGCCTCGAGTCTTCTTGGGTATGAAGCTACAAGCTTGGCACACCTGTATTTGTGGAGTTTCTCCCATTCTTCTCCGCAGATCCTCTCAAGCGCTGTCCGGTTGGATGGGAGCGTTGCTGCACAGTTATTTTCAGTTCTCTCCAGAGATGTTTGATCGGGTTCAAGTCCGGGTTCTGGCTGGGCCACTCAAGGACATTCAGAGACTTGTCCCGAAGCCATTCCTGCGTTGTCTTGGCTGTGTGCTTAGGGTCGTTGTCCTGTTGGAAGGTGAACCTTCACCCTAGTCTGAGGTCCTGAGCTCTCTGGAGCAAGTTTTCATCAAGGATCTTTCGGTACTTTTCTCCATTCATCTTTCCCTCGATCCTGACTAGTCTCCTAGTCCCTGTCACTGAAAAACATCCCCACAGCATGATATGATGCCAGGTTTCCTCCAGACATGAGTTCAATCTTGGTTTTATCAGACCAGATAATGTTGTTTCTCATGGTCTGAGAGTCCTTTAGATGCCTTTTGGCAAACTCCAAGCGGGCTGTCATGTGCCTTTTACGTTGGAGTGGCTTCCGTCTGGCCACTCTACCATAAAGGCCTGATTGCAAAGATGGTTGTCCTTCTGGAAGGTTCTCCCATCTCCACAGAGGAACTCTGGAGTTCTCTCAGTCTGACCATCGGGTTCTTGGTCACCTCCATGACAAAGGCCCTTCTCCCTCGATTGCTCAGTTTGGCCGAGCGGCCTGGTCTAGGAAGAGTCTTGGTGGTTCCAAACTTCTTCCATTTAAGATTGATGGAGGCCACAGTGTTCTTGGGGACCTTCAATGCTGCATAAATTATTTGGTACCCTTCCCCAGATCTGTGCCTTGACACAATCCAGTCTCGGAGCTCTACGGACAATTCCTTCGACCCCATGGCTTGGTTTTTGCTCTGACATACGCTGTGGAACTGTAAGGGGTGTTAAACTGGTGGCAGAGAAGTCAGACGCAGGAGAGAAATAACTATGTTTCCAACGGCGCAGTTTATTACAACAACAAAAAACACCGGAAAACATAATAATAAAAATCAATGAGTAACATAACCCGACGCACACCAGTACAGACGTACACAAACACTTACAATAAACAATCTCCGACAAAGACATGAGGGGAAACAAAGGGTTAAATACACAACATGTAATTGATGGGATTGGAACCAGGTGTGAAGGAAGACAAGACAAAACCAATGGAAAATGAAAAATGGATCAGTGATGGCTAGAAGGTCAGTGACATCGACCGCCGAACACCGCCCGAACAAGGAGAGGGACCGACTTCGGCAGAAGTCGTGACAGGAACCTTATATATCATGTCCAATCAATTGAATTTACCACAGGTGGACTCAAATCAAGTTGTAGAAACATCTCAAGGATGATCAATGGAAACAGGATGCACCTGAGCTCAATTTCAAGTCTCAGAGCAAAGGGTCTGAATACTTACGTAAATTAGGTATTACTTTTTTGTTGTTGTTCAAAATCAGTTTTTTAATTAATACATTTTAGAATAAGGCTGTAACGTTACAAAATGTGAAAAAAAGGGAAGGGGTCTGGATACTTTCTGAAGTCACTGATCTCTCTGTTTCTTAGTCAAAACGTCACATTTCCTGCACTGAAATTCTCATATTTTCTTCCTTTGATGTTGCAGATGACTTTATCTTCACTACAGACTACTTTGCCATAAGCTGCTTTGAAACCAAAGTAGTAATTACCAACAATAATTAATTGTGACTACCAGCCATCGCACTCTGACTGCAGTCAGACATTCTCATTGCATTCAGCCAAATATGAGCCTCACAAAGGATTTTCTATGTAATTGCTCTGTTCAGACATCTCATTTTAAACCAGTGTGGCAAACCCCAAAAAAACGATCAAGTTGAATTTGAACAGTTTTTTGGGGGGGAACCAAAATCACCACTGCTGTTTTGGAAAGATGACAGAACATGTAATAGCAGTGTCTAACTGCTGTTTTGGAAAGATGACAGAGCATGTAGTAGCAGTGTCTAACTGCTGTTTTGGAAAGATGACAGAACATGTAATAGCAGTGTCTAACTGCTGTTTTGGAAAGATGACAGAACATGTAGTAGCAGTGTCTAACTGCTGTTTTGTGTTTTGGTGTATTTTGTCCCTGCCCATAGCAGTATTTTCTCCTCTGTTTGAAATCCTTCCCTGGAGAATTAACCATTGTAGATGCCCATTCTCAGATAATGAATGCCTTACCACTGAGCTATGAAATTAACAGACCATTATGCGCTAAAACACACACAGAGACAATAAATGATTCCCCATAGTATGGTGCTAAATTCAACCAAGGAATAGGAATAAACATATTGTCATTTTGTGTCCAATATTATCTGGGGAAAAAATTATGAAAATGTAGCAAAAGATTTCTGCTTGAGGAGCAAAGGACAACAGTGCCCCCCTGTGGACTAAAGTGGCTCCTCATCCAGTTGGCAGCTACATCCTGAAGCCAGTTGTAATGCTGCCTAGCTTTGCCATGGTTGTATTCCGTTCACGCTAAATTAACATACAGGCCTTGGGTTTTTAGCTCATTTTCACTCTATATCTATATCTAATAGCCATTAACAGCTGCTTAAGTCTCCTTCACATAATTAACTGTAATTTGATATTTAAACAGTGAGACATGAGAAATGGCTTTAGTTGTGAAAGTCAGAGGAGCAAAAGTATAGCTCTCAAGAGTTGTTTTTCTCAGAGCACCCATGTTGGTATAGACCAGCAGGGTTCAAAACAAAGAAACGGAACCTGTCATCACCAGTGGGGGCCAGTGTCAGACAAATACCCAGAGCCATACAGTATACGCTGCTAGAGGAAGGAGTTTTAGGGGAGAGCAAATTGCCTCTTTACACAAAGAGAGGCGGCAGTCCCACTGCTTTGATGCGTTAGTATATGCACTTACTCTTGGCATCTAGCACAACGTGACTAAATCCAGGCACCAGACTCTCTATTTTTTTTCTGTTGTCCTTGTCTGGAAGTAAGTGTCAATTTGTCACCATAGAGTGTAGCTGTCTGTGACATCTTGGCCCTTTTTCAGATCAAATTGTGTAACATGAAAACAAATCCTGGCATGTCCCAGCCCTATTCTCTAGGGTCATGGTGTAGAAGGGGGGTGATCCTGGCATGTCCCTGCCTTCTTCTCTAGGGTCATGGTGTAGAAGGGGGGTGATCCTGGCATGTCCCAGCCTTATTCTCCAGGGTCATGGTGTAGAAGGGGGGTGATCCTGGCATGTCCCTGCCTTCTTCTCTAGGGTCATGGTGTAGTAGGGGGGGGGGGGATCCTGGCATGTCCCTGCCTTCTTCTCTAGGGTCATGGTGTAGAAGGGGGGAGATCCTGGCATGTCCCAGCCTTATTCTCCAGGGTCATGGTGTAGTGGGGGGGGGGGGGATCCTGGCATGTCCCTGCCTTCTTCTCTAGGGTCATGGTGTAGTAGGGGGGGGGGGATCCTGGCATGTCCCTGCCTTCTTCTCTAGGGTCATGGTGTAGAAGGGGGGAGATCCTGGCATGTCCCAGCCCTATTCTCTAGGGTCATGGTGTAGAAGGGGGGTGATCCTGGCATGTCCCAGCCCTATTCTCTAGGGTCATGGTGTAGTAAGAGGTGATCCTGGCATGTCCCTGCCTTCTTCTCTAGGGTCATGGTGTAGTAAGAGGTGATCCTGGCATGTCCCTGCCATCTTCTCTAGGGTCATGGTGTAGTAGGGGGGGGATCCTGGCATGTCCCTGCATTCTTCTCTAGGGTCATGGTGTAGAAGGGGGGTGATCCTGGCATGTCCCTGCCCTATTCTCTAGGGTCATGGTGTAGAAGGGGGGTGATCCTGGCATGTCCCAGCCTTCTTCTCTAGGGTCATGATGTAGTAGGGGGGGGGGATCCTGGCATGTCCCTGCCTTCTTCTCAAGGGTCATGGTGTAGTAGGGGGGGGATCCTGGCATGTCCCTGCCTTCTTCTCTAGGGTCATGGTGTAGTAGGGGGGGGGATCCTGGCATGTCCCTGCATTCTTCTCTAGGGTCATGGTGTAGAAGGGGGGTGATCCTGGCATGTCCCAGCCCTATTCTCTAGGGTCATGGTGTAGAAGGGGGGTGATCCTGGCATGTCCCAGCCTTCTTCTCTAGGGTCATGATGTAGTAGGGGGGGGGATCCTGGCATCACCCTGCCTTCTTCTCTAGGGTCATGGTGTAGTAGGGGGGTGATCCTGGCATGTCCCTGCCTTCTTCTCTAGGGTCATGGTGCAGTAAGAAGTGATCCTGGCATGTCCCTGCCTTCTTCTCCAGGGTCATGGTGCAGTGGGGGGGGGGGGGGGGGGGGGGGGGGGTCCTGGCATGTCCCTGCCTTCTTCTCTAGGGTCATGGTGTAGAAGGGGGGAGATCCTGGCATGTCCCAGCCCTATTCTCTAGGGTCATGGTGTAGTAGGGGGGTGATCCTGGCATGTCCCTGCCTTCTTCTCTAGGGTCATGGTGTAGTAAGAGGTGATCCTGGCATGTCCCTGCCTTCTTCTCTAGGGTCATGGTGTAGAAGGGGGGAGATCCTGGCATGTCCCTGCCTTCTTCTCTAGGGTCATAGTGCAGTAGGGGGGGGGGATCCTGGCATGTCCCTGCCTTCTTCTCTAGGGTCATAGTGCAGTAGGGGGGGGGGATCCTGGCACTTCCCTGCCTTCTTCTCCAGGGTCATGGTGTAGTAGGGGGGTGATCCTGGCATGTCCCTGCATTCTTCTCCAGGGTCATGGTTTAGTAGGGGAGTGGTCCTGGCATTTCTCTGTTCTCTCCAGGGTCATGGTGTAGTAGGGGGGAGATCCTGGCATGTCCCTGCATTCTTCTCCAGGGTCATGGTGTAGTAGGGGGGTGATCGTGGCATGTCTCTGTTCTCTCCAGGGTCATGGTGTAGTAGGGGGGTGATCCTGGCATGTCCCTGCATTCTTCTCCAGGGTCATGGTGTAGTAGGGGGGTGATCGTGGCATGTCTCTGTTCTCTCCAGGGTCATGGTGTAGTAGGGGGGTGATCCTGGCTTGTCTCTGTTCTCTCCAGGGTCATGGTGTAGTAGGGGGGAAACACAAGGTCCCTGTAGTCTATGAACTTGACTTTTGTCCCTTCCTGTAGCTGTTTCATCCTACAGCTGTATCCTCTGGGCCCAGGGAGACAAAGCCATGTGAATCAATAAAACCTGGGCTCAGAGAGTCAATAAAGTCCTACTTCTACACACACTGCTAACCTTGCAGTTCTTTCTTCGTTATTTTTCTTCCATTGCTCTCTTATTCTTCTCCCCTCCTGTTCTTCCAGTGCTCTCTTTCTCTTCTCCCCTCCTGTTCTTCCAGTGCTCTCTTTCTCTTCTCCCCTCCTGTTCTTCCAGTGTTCTCTTTCTCTTCTCCCCTCCTGTTCTTCCAGTGTTCTCTTTCTCTTCTCCCCTCCTGTTCTTCCAGTGCTCTCTTTCTCTTCTCCCCTCCTGTTCTTCCAGTGTTCTCTTTCTCTTCTCCCCTCCTGTTCTTCCAGTGTTCTCTTATTCTTCTCCCCTCCTGTTCTTCCAGTGTTCTCTTTCTCTTCTCCCCTCCTGTTCTTCCAGTGCTCTCTTTCTCTTCTCCCCTCCTGTTCTTCCAGTGCTCTCTTTCTCTTCTCCCCTCCTGTTCTTCCAGTGTTCTCTTTCTCTTCTCCCCTCCTGTTCTTTCAGTGCTCTCTTTCTCTTCTCCCCTCCTGTTCTTCCAGTGCTCTCTTTCTCTTCTCCCCTCCTGTTCTTCCAGTGCTCTCTTATTCTTCTCCCCTCCTGTTCTTCCAGTGTTCTCTTATTCTTCTCCCCTCCTGTTCTTTCAGTGCTCTCTTTCTCTTCTCCCCTCCTGTTCTTCCAGTGTTCTCTTTCTCTTCTCCCCTCCTGTTCTTCCAGTGCTCTCTTATTCTTCTCCCCTCCTGTTCTTCCAGTGTTCTCTTATTCTTCTCCCCTCCTGTTCTTTCAGTGCTCTCTTTCTCTTCTCCCCTCCTGTTCTTCCAGTGTTCTCTTATTCTTCTCCCCTCCTGTTCTTCCAGTGTTCTCTTATTCTTCTCCCCTCCTGTTCTTCCAGTGTTCTCTTTCTCTTCTCCCCTCCTGTTCTTCCAGTGCTCTCTTTCTCTTCTCCCCTCCTGTTCTTCCAGTGTTCTCTTTCTCTTCTCCCCTCCTGTTCTTCCAGTGTTCTCTTTCTCTTCTCCCCTCCTGTTCTTCCAGTGTTCTCTTTCTCTTCTCCCCTCCTGTTCTTCCAGTGCTCTCTTTCTCTTCTCCCCTCCTGTTCTTCCAGTGTTCTCTTTCTCTTCTCCCCTCCTGTTCTTTCAGTGTTCTCTTTCTCCAAAGACAACTTCTGTCAATATGATCTCTTCTAACCCTTCCTGCTGCACCAGGTGTACAAGCTGTTGCACACAGAGGAGGATTCAGTTGCAGAAAGAGAATAGTTCATTAAGACCCAGGTCGACTGGCTATTGGAGGCCCTTTAGCTTGTTAGTGCAGCCGCACACCATAGCATCTACATCAGACGTCTGTCTGGATATTCTAGCCTAGCACCTTAGGAGAGGATTCTTTCCAAAGAGACCATTTACATGATATAGAGCCTTTGGGTACTACACACAAACCCCTTTAGTCTCCATGTAAATTACTTTGGTAAAGATAGAGTGAACGACAGGGAGCAGTTTACTGTAATTAAACCGAGTTGTCATTGTCATCATAGCTGTCTACCGCCCAACACGGAAGCCATTTCCTGTGAAGCACAGAATATTCCTGCATTCATTACAATAATGTAATTGCACATGAAATCAAGAATATATCAATATGAAGTTATCCCATAACGTGTTTATGTTATGGAAACACTTGTTCAATTAAGATTTAAGAGCTTCTGAGTGGCGCAGTGGTCTAAGGCACTGCATCTCAGTGCAAGAGGCATCACTACAGTCCCTGGTTTGAATCTGGGGTGTAGCACATCTGGCCATGATTGGGAGTCCCATAGGGCGGCACACAATTGGCCCATCATTGTCCAGGTTTGGCTGGGTTTGGCCATCATTTTAAATAAGAATTTGTTCTTAACTGACTTGCCTAGTTAAACAAAGGTTACATTTAACAAAAATAAGGCCCGAGGGGGTGTGGTATGTGGCCAATATACCACGGCTAAGGGCGTTTTTTTCGCGCAATGTGGAGTGCCTGGACACAGCCCTTAGCCGTGGTGTATTGGCCATATATCACAAACCCCTGAGGTGCCTTATTGCTATTATAAACTAGTTACCAACATAACTAGAAGAGTTAAAATAAATGTTTTGTCGTACCCGAGGTATACGGTTTGATATACCACGGCTGTCAGCCAATCAGCATTCAGGGCTCGAACGACCCAGTTTATAATCTCTATTTGTTTAGGGGAATTGTTATGAGCAAACACATCATTCTATACTGATGGAGGGAACTGATGTGATATCACTATCTGTTACTCCTTTGTCTTGGGTTTGTAGATGGCAGCTTCTGCAGCTGCTTGCCTCCAGGCTGCCAAAAGGCATATGTGCAAACAGATAACAGCCCTGTATGTGACCATAGATTTTGGATTGGAGGCATCCAGATGTAAGATCTGAGGCCCGGCTTCTCTGGTTGACTGGTCAGCTGTGACTGGCCAGGCCTGGACTACAACCCCCACAAAACCCCACCAGAGGGCTCCTCTGCCAGCAGGATAAAGCACATTATGCTGGGGCTTTCTCTGCACATCACAAAGATTATTGGTGTGTGTGTGTGTGTGTGTGTTTGTGTTTGCGTGCACACGCGTGTGTTTAATGTGGTCATAAACATCCGGGGAAAATACTATTGAACCATAAGGCCACAATAGACACAAGGCTACAACTGATTTGCTGGTATGTCAGTGACTTTTACCCATTCTATGCTGCCTAGTATGCCACCTTTCAATACGGACAGGACAACATAACACTCATCAGCAACGTGCTGTCGCAGGACAATGATCAAAATCATGCTAATAAAAAAAGTATCACATTTAACAATTCAGCATATTGAGGAAAAACTAACATCTGTTCATTATTTCTTAACATCACTGCTTTGTCAGAAGATTTCTTAAACAGTGCGATCAATTTGAATTTGTAGCTCCCAGCTCTTGTGGTCCTGTATGGCTCAGTTGATAGAGCATGGTGCTTTCAATGCCACGATTGTTGGTTTGACTCCTGGGGCAACCCATGTGTAAAATGTATGCATGTAAGTTTCTTTGAATAAAAGCATCTGCTAAATGGCATATATTACTAAGCACCTCCTCAGCATACATATTACTACAGGAGCAAGCTAGAACATGTCAGGAGTAACTCTTCCATTACTTTAACACCCAGAGCCCCTCAAAGGACGTCTTTGAGCTAAAGTGCACAAACAGCTACTCCTAAACGAACGTAACATAGCAGGTGTAATAGACACACCTGAAACTAGATCCCCTACATACTGGTTGTGACGAGAACAAACAAAAAAATGTATTCTGCACTGTTCAACCAATCCAGTAAATGTGGAGAGGAGGTAAGATGGGGTGTCGCCTTGTTTAGGTCCAACAGCAGAAGTCATGTCAAAGGCTCTCTTTCCATTTGCCCTGAAAACAGGAACATCTGGTTGTTAGGGACTCGGCAGAGTCAACTCCTGAACAGACGTTCACACCCACAGAGAGCAGAATAATAAAACAGGTGTGGGAATATAAAACCCTGACTTTGTCTGAAAGAGAAATCGCGCGCACACACACACACACACACACACACACACACACACACACACACACACACACACACACACACACACACACACACACACACACACACACACACCTGTAAAGCCTCTAGAGACCCCAGAGCCAGGTGGCACAGTGCGTAAGATGACATTACTAACTACAATGACTTTGAGTAAACAAGAAGCTATTCCCCCAATCATTATCACTCACCCTCCACAGCGAACCACATAATGAAATGATCACCTCACGTTGGTCTCGGCAGAGAGAACGGAGAGCTGCCCTGCATCTGGCGCAGACAGGAGAGAGATTTACTTTACACCACTGAGCATGGGATAGTGTTATTGGCTTTTTTCCTGGATTTTAATTACAGATAATTATGAGAAAGAAGAAAAGGCACAATTCATTGAATACAAATTGGCACACTAGAAGTATCGGAGTCTGGAACAGTCATTTTCAAACGTGCTCAGACAAACAAAATGTTTTGTTGTGTTCTTTTTTTAACTGAGAAAGCGCTTGCAAACTATACTGGAACATCAACTGTTACAAAGTAGTCCCTTTTATTGCAGCACATCTTGTTCGAGTTATTATAAGAGGTTTGGAATGTGTCTTCCGTCAACCAACACCACAGTGGGAGTTCTAACCTGCATCCGGCAGATCATTAATTCACCTTTTACAAAACTGTTATGAACAAGAATATACACTCACCAGACAGTTTATTAGGTACAGTAGTAGGTGGTTTATTGGATCGCTCTTACAGACAGTGAGTCACATGGGAGTGGCTTGCTATATAAAGCAGGCAAACAGGCATTGAAGCATTCAGTTACTGTTCGGTTGAATGTAAGAATGGGCAAAACCAGTGACCTAAGCAACTTTGAGAGTGGTATGATCATCGGTGCGCCAGATCCAGTATCTCAGAAACGGCCTCCTGGGCTTTTCACGTGCAACAGTGTCTAGGGTTTACCGAGAATGCTGCGACAAACAAAAAAATGTCCGGTCAGCGGCAGTCCTGTGGGTGAAAACAGCTCATTGATGAGAGAGGTGGAAGGAGAATGTCAAGAATCGTGTAAGCTCACATAAGAGATCCACATAGCACATTGGGGACAATGAAACAACGGAAGCCCATTCATTTTCAATGAAGGAAGCAACGTGGGCGGTGGACTGTTGGGCGATGCGAGAATGGGCGAGGGAGCTGAACAGGGCGGGACCAAAGTTGGGGAAAAGTTTACTTTATGCAAATACTCTTGCGACAAAGTGTTGCTATTGACCAATCGAAGCTCACTACAGTTTCCTGCCCTACTGGATTTGCTGTTGATACCTAGCACTACCTAGCCTGATTACTAGCAACAACATGAAGGCGAAGCAAGTATGACTATCCGAATTTACACGTTAAAAGGATCTTGGCCGTAACAGGCACAGTCTGCACAGTCCCCAGACCTCAACACGATCACCAACACTGGACAATTGAGGAGTGGAAAAACCTTGCCTGGAATATGACCGCGAGTTCAGTTTACTTGAGTGGCAAGCACAGTCTGCACAGTCTGCACAGACCCCAGACCTCAACCCAATAGAGCATCTTTGGGATGAGATGGAACAGGCTGTTCGCAGCATGAATGTACCGCTGTCCAATCTGCAGTAACTGCATGATGCCATCACGTCAGCATGGACCAACATCCCTGTGGATTATTCCAGACACCTCGTAGAATGCCCCGAAGAATTCAGACTGTAGGGAGGCCGACCTGGTTCTAGATGGGTGTACCTAATAAACTGAGTTTATCTGTGAAGGACATTTTTTTAAGGAATGTGTTTATTGCTTGTTTATTGGATTAAACATGTTATATTCAGATTCCCTTTCATTTTAACCATTCTTTATTCCATGCAATACGATATCTGCAATGTCAATTGCACCCCTTCCCTAATTGGTTCTGTATCCGTTTGGTTAGTTGACCTAATTATTGAAGGAACAGCAGGTGTGTCTTATTTGAGAGATCCTTGTGTGTGTAAGGTGAGCCACAGTTTAGCCATCAGTTTTGTACCTTTTTACTTGTTTTAAACAGTTAATTTCGCAGTCTGTTTTCAAAGCCTTTTAAGTGTTAGAGCGTCTGCCAGCTCTCTCACAATTTCTCCGTGTGAATTATTGAAGAGGGCTGGAGAAACCAGCGAAGCAGGTTTAATCCTCAGGAGCTGAACACTGAGTGCTAAAACCAGGGAGACACAGCGAAGCAGGTTTAATCCTCAGGAGCTGAACACTGAGCGTTAAGACCAGGGAGACACAGTGAAGCAGGTTTAATCCTCAGGAGCTGAACACTGAGGGTTAAGACCAGGGAGACACAGCGAAGCAGGTTTAATCCTCAGGAGCTGAACACTGAGCGTTAACACCAGGGAGACACAGCGAAGCAGGTTTAATCCTCAGGAGTTGAACGCTGAGTGCTAAGACCAGGACACACAGAGGATGAGTCATAGCATCAGCTCCAGAGCATTGTCAGAATTTATCTTTCATATATAACCAACCCCGTTTTCATCACACAAATCTACCTAATACTCACAAACTGTATAATGAGTAGAGACATTGTGTAGGCTGTTACATACTAAGTTTTTATTAACTCATGATAGATTTGCCTGCTCCTCTGTATTATAAACATAAAGTAATACAACAGAGATTGGACATTTTGAAGGCACTGTGGGTAGAATTACATGCACACTGTGCTTAGGAATAGCTTTAGAAGAGTGTGGAGGCATCCACCAAGAACAGTGGGCTCATCCAATAAGAACAGTGGGCTCATCCAATAAGAACAGTGGGCTCAACCAATAAGAACAGTGGGCTCATCCAACAAGAACAGTGGGCCCATCCAACAAGAACAGTGGGCTCATCCAATAAGAACAGTGGGCTCATCCAATAAGAACAGTGGGCTCATCCAATAAGAACAGTGGCTCATCCAATAAGAACAGTGGGCTCATCCAATAAGAACAGTGGGCTCATCCAATAAGAACAGTGGCTCATCCAATAAGAACAGTGGGCTGATGATATGTTTGTATAGAATAACAGAACCTCTAGGCTGAGTCATTCTAAGTGCCAATTAGAGAGGAGAGACAGAGAGAGAGAGAGAGAGAGAGAGAGAGAGAGAGAGAGAGAGAGAGAGAGAGAGAGAGAGAGAGAGAGAGAGAGAGGTAGGTAAAGAAAGCAGAGTGGGAGAAATACCGCTCCAGAGATAGGATGAAAGGAGAGTGAGTGGAAAAGAAAGGAGGAGGGAGCAAGAAAGAGGGGGAGTGAGTGGTAGCGAGAGAGTGGGAGAAAACAAGGTAAAGGAGAAGGAAAAAGAGGGAGAAAGCAAAATAGTGTGTTTCTGTAGGAGGATGACAGTGTTCACTTCCTGGTCGATGGGATGAAGTGAACACAGTACGGAGAGACGAATACGGGCTGAGAGGACAAAGAAACCTAAACACCAAAGGAAACATTGCGCCTGTGTGTCCCACTTCACCAGCTCTAGCCATCCTCTACAGGGAAGAGTCAGACCCAGGAAAGCAGCACAGCACTCAGTAATGGAGGTAGGTCCCCTCAGGGCTCAGGCTCAACATGTTATGGCTGCTAAACTGGATGTGATGGGCTACAAGTAGATCATATTGACTAGCCCAGGGCAAACATGCTAGGAAATAATGGAAAGGCATTGGAAAGAAGTCGAGCATTTGGTTGTGTTCTGATTCGGCAATTCTTTGCTGTAAGCAGAGGAGATGTTTAGCAGTCTATGGTTGAAGAAGAACATGTATTTTAACAATTAAAGAGTGGAAAAGTTGATCCTTTTGTGCAGGTGTTTAGCTTGTTTTCTAAAGAACAACTCTCTGGAGTACATGCACCTTGATCCTGACTGAGGTGTCAGCTTTCTACTGCCTCTAAACACTATCAAGTTCTGTTGTTGAAACTACAACTATCAATATAATATGTAGCAATAAAATGTTACATACTACAGCTTTTGATAGTGAATAGAATAATCAGAAAATGACACAGTTTACAGCAGGGGGCATCTGTGTTGCTGTACTAAATTTATAAACTGGATTTCTATCTGGAAAACGCAAGACAATATAATAACAATAAATCAAATCACGTATTCATTAGACACAATTCATGACACAGAAATAGATCGTTATTCTCTTAACAGACAACCTACCACCCCAGTGTACATCAAACAAGGAGATTAGTGTACGCTGCCATAACGTCAAACCATTGTGACATCTGGGAACAGTATGTGTTGAAACCTGCTGCCAGGTTTAAATACAGGGTCTGGTGACAAGATTAGATATTGGACAAACAGGGCACCTGCACAGACACGTTCAGCCATGCATTGTCGTGCAGCTTTATGCTGGGAATAAAAATGGATACAGGAAGACATGTGGGTGTAGAGAAACTGGAGATGACAGGATTTGGAATGCAGCACATAACTGGCTTTTCTTATATTCCATCTGCAGTCTCTTCAGACTAACCATTAAAACCTGCTAATGAAGCTCTCAAAATAACTGGCCCAGATACCCAAATACAGCATGTGTATATAAGGCTTGATTCAGCGATGCTAATGTAGGGATGCTATTGCTATAGTTTTAGCACAGTGAATGAGAACACAACATTGATTCCCCACACCCAAATATGCATACATTTATTTCCTTTAAAAATCTGAACATAAAGTACATTAAGTCCTCAAATGTCAGCTGCACAAACAACAGCCAATGTTAACCTTAAACACTAGTTAAAGGCCCAGTGCGGTAAAACTATGATTTACCTGTATTTTAAATACAATTCCATACTGTGAAATTGTGAATAGTGATAATTCCATTTTAGTGTAAGAGCTGTTTGAAAAGTCCTCCTGAAATGTCAGCATGTTTTGGTGGGATGGAGTTTTGGCCAATAAGAATATCAAACCACTCTGCCAAAAACAACTTTTCCCCTCCCCACAGTCCTAAAAAAATGATTGCTTGAGAAATTGCTATTTGCTAAGAAACTATTTTTGTTGAAAGAAGCCATTTTAATTTTAAAAAATCACAGTAAGGTACTTAATTGTTACACAGAAAGTATTTGATATTGGTATACAAATGGCTGGATTGGACCTTTTAAAGGACAACTTCACTTTTTTAAGCAAATATGTATTTTGGATGTGAATGGCATGTTATAGAAGTGTCCAGAAAAAATCATAACTTATGACGTCTTAATATGCTGTCTGAGGAGTCCAACCTCTGGGGGGGAGAGTTGGCCCCCAAAGCTCGTGGGCTTCATGCTACACCAGTGTTTATCATTTTGAGGTTCCGAATTAACGAATTATCATAGCGAATTATCATTGATGAATGATTTGGAGGAAACTAAACCATGATTGTTCTCCCAGCATATCACTTTTTATGCTTTGGAATTGTTTAGGCCTACAGTATACTAAAGCTTATTTACAATACAATATTACAATTATATAAAGATAATGTATGTAAACATTCATGCATAAAGAACAACCCTGTCCAGACCTGTTGGGATAATGCATTGCGCCATGCACTTTGTAGTCTACTCTGTAAATTAATTAACCTGTTTTTGTTTTTACTGTGTGCATTAGGGCCTAAGCATAATTTTTATTTATACTGTCTAATAATTGTATTTTGTTAACACATCCAGATACTCAGCTCATTTGTGTGGTAACTTTTTTTAGGGATGGAAGAGGTTCTCTGAATATTTATTTGTATGGCTGTGGACAGGTCAAGATTATCGGGACTGTCTACACCCAGTCTTAAATAGTTTGATAACAAAAGTAGGCTGTAATGATGAGAGTATAAAACTATTGACTATACAAGTGTGCTATTTTCTGTTGATTTATACAGCTTGTGTCATACCAAGAGGTCTAAGACAGGTTGGAATAATTTGCATACAGGGAGGGACCAGGGAATCTGGTCACAATGCGGACGCAGTGGACAGATAAGAGACACATTTTAAGTCATGTGTAGATGCAACAAATCCCAATCAGATAATGATCGGATCATCTTAATCAGATGAGGACAACCACCTGTAAACGCAAGGTGTAACCACGGCTTCTGTGTAACTAATGGCTGGTCCAAATAAGAGGCCTGGCTCTACTTCAGACCTAACAGCTCTGTCACAGGGTATTCAGCCCCTTGATTCAAGACTTTGAGTTTAAGCCAGTGTAAAACCATCGCCAACAATATAGAACTTTCTACCTAGCATGGCCAATGCTCTTCAAAGTTTGGAGCTAAATGTACTCCTCCTCTAATACATCTCAGTAGACAGTCCTGTCACTTCTTGTCTTAAAAAGGGCCTCAGCTTTTTTTGGGTCCACAAGCTTTCAGTCTGTGGTTCTACATTATTGAAAGAGGATAGTCCTAGAGATACTTTTACTTACTTTAAAATCCTACTCCCTTTTTTGTTTTCTGTTGCAAGTGGAACGGGTCACTGCAGTTTCAGTTTTAGATGCAGGTTAGTCGGAAAAAACGAATCAAAAACGAGATTTAAGATCAAATTGGCCATGGACCATGGGCATGATGCAAATTCTAAAAATAATAATATTTGCTGCCATACATTTTCACTGTCATTTCATTTTTAGACCAACTCACAGATAAAAGCCTAAGAAGTAAATATTTCATGATTACGGAGAGGCTACTGGTCTGTAGCATCTAACGGACAACACACACAACTCTCTAAAACGATTTTTGGATAGATTCCAGGCACTTCCAGTAACATTAAGTGTTCAGCCATCAGAGAGCAATCATCGATGTAGAATGTGGATAACGTGGCTCAATAAGGAAATGTATATAAAAAAACATTAAGCCTTTAGCACTTGTCATTTTGCGGCATGGTCATTAAAGGGTAAAGGGTACCATTTGGACTCAATTAAAGACACGTTTATCCTTGCTTGGAGCCCAGCTGCTAGGCTTATGCAAATGCTTTTCACAATGTAAATAGCAGGCAGCCCAGAAATACAATGGATAGAATGGACATCCTCCTCTCTAGAAGTTGATTGTTTGTCAGCCTAATGTCTAATTTCAGAGTGTCGAATCGCTTCAGGCAAGCATTCTAATTTCAGAGATAGGTCTCCATTCAAATGGGCCTGGCTGTTCTTGTCTCAATGAAAAGCAATAGTGCTGTATTAATGAGTATAGTGCGTGCTCACTTCATCACAACACTCATTTAACCTTAACCCCCATCCACACAAAGCCCTTTCCTCAACTACTCAAAATGATTTATTGAAAGACACTTAGGGTAGCCTACAAAATACCCACCGGCAGCTAAATCATGCAACCTCATATTCAAACATAAAGTTGACATTTTGATTGATGTCACACACACACAGACACTCACTCTTCCCTCAGTGGCAGTAAGTATGTGCGATTCACTCTTCAGCGCTAAGGGGTCATTTACTCACAGCCTCCTCAGTAATGTACTAAGTGGATCGTCCAATTAGATCCCATTGTATGCTCTAAGGAGGAGACATCACACTAGTGCATGCAGAGCCTGGGTGGACTGATAGCAGGGGAAAACAAGGGACAGTGAAAGATAGATGCTTGTCTCTGCCTCCCACATCATCCTCAGTACAGTCTAATTTTAAAGAAGATTACTCATACTTTCTACACAATGAATAACAGATAATTTTTTTATATCTAACAAGGCAAGTCAGTTAAGAACAAATTCTTATTTACAATGACAGTCTACCGGGGAACAGTGGGTTAACTGCCTTGTTCAGGGGCAGAACAACAGATTTTCACCCTGGGGATTCAATCAAGCAACCTTTTGGTTACTGGCTAAATGCTCTAACCACTAGGCTACCTGCCACCCCTGACGATGTCAAGCGATGTCAGGGGGATCCTTGACAGGCTACACACAGAGCGAGACGGGTCCTTCATCTTCAATTATTCACCTCATCACACACTGGAAATGCTTTTGCTGCCATGTACTACCCTTTCAATGGCTCACACACACACACACTCACCCTTTATGTGAGCCTGGAATAATGGCTGTGTCATGACTGGGAGGACCTAAGGCTAAAAATGTTGATCATCTTGTCTCCTCTCCCTATTCACAGTCTACGTGCCACGAGGGGACAGCAAGTCAGACTGATGTTTTTAATACATTATATTAGTTATTAATAACCAAAATACAGTTGAAGTCAGAAGTTTACATACACTTAGGTTGAAGTCATTAAAGCTCGTTTTTCAACCACTCCACAAATGTCTTGTTAACAAACTATAGCTTTGGCAAGTCGGTTAGGACATCTACTTTGTGCATGACACAAGTCATTTTTCCAATAATTGTTTACAGACAGATTATTTAACTTATAATTCACTGCATCACAATTCCAGTGGGTCAGAAGTTTACATACACTAAGTTGACTACGCCTTTAAACAGCTTGGAAATTTCCAGAAAATGATGTCATGGCTTTAGAAGCTTCTGATAGGCTAATTGACATCATTTGAGTCAATTGGAGGTGAACCTGTGGATTTATTTCAAGGTCTACCTTTAAACCTGGTGCCTCTTTGCTTGACATCATGGGAAAATCAAAAGAAATCAGCCAAGACCTCAGAAAAAAAGACCTCTACAAGTCTGGCTCATACTTGGGAGCAATTTCCAAACGCCTGAAGGGACCACTTTCATCTGTACAAACAATAGTACGCAAGTATAAACACCATGGGACCACACAGCCATCATACCACTCAGGAAGGAGATGCGTTCTAGTCTCCTGGAGATGAACGTACTTTGGTGTGAAAGGTGCAAATCAATCCCAGAACAACAGCAAAGGACCTTGTGAAGATGCTGGAGGAAACAGATATAAAAGTATCTATATCCACAGTAAAACGAGTCCTATGTCGACATAACCAGCAAGGAAGAAGCCACTGCTCCAAAACTGCCATAAAAAAAAGCCAGACTACGGTTTGCAACTGCACATGGGGACAAAGATCATACTTTTTGGAGAAATGTCCTCTGGTCTGATGAAACAAAAATAGAACTGTTTTGCCATAATGACCATCATTATGTTTGGAGGAAAAAGGGGGACGCTTGCAAGCCGAAGAACACCATCCCAACCGTGAAGCACGGGGGTGGCAGCATTATGTTGTGGGGGTGCTTTGCTGCAGGAGGGACTAGTGCACTTCACAAAATAGATGGCATCATGAGGCAGGACAATTATGTGGATATATTGAAGCAACATCTCAAGATATCAGTCAGGAAGTTAAAGACTGGTCGCAAATGGGTCTTCCAAATGGACAATGACCCCAAGCATACTTCCAAAGTTGTGGTAAAATGGCTTAAGGACAACAAAGTCAAGGTATTGGAGTGGCCATCACAAAGCCCTGACCTCAACCCTATGGAAAATGTGTGGGCAGAACTGAAAAAGTGTTTGCGAGCAAGGAGGCCTACAAACCTGACTCAGTTACACCAGCTCTGTCAGGAGGAATGGGCCAAAATTCACCCAACTTATTGTGGGAAGCTTGTGGAAGGCTACCCAAAACATTTAACCCAAGTTAAACAATGTAAAGGCAATGCTACCAAATACTAATTGAGTGTATGTAAACTTCTGACCCACTGGGAATATGATGAAAGAAATAAAAGCTGAAATAAATCATTCTCTCTACTATTATTCTGACATGTCACATTCTTAAAATAAAGTGGCAATCCTAACTGACCTAAGACAGGGAACTTTTACTCAGATTAAATGTCAGGAATTGTGAAAAACTGAGTTTAAATGTATTTGGCTAAGGTGTATGTAAACTTCTGACTTCAACTGTATGACGTAATTCCAAAACTTTTTGAAGTTGTCATGAAATAGACATTTTTACCTAGTTGTATTTAGATATCTCACATCTCTTTAACCAAATAGGCCTTAACATATGCATGTGCACATTGCAACCCCAATAGAAAACACACGTAACTCTTTACATATTGACCATATCGAGACGGTACTTCTAAGAAGTGCCATCTGGCCCTGTGGCTATTGAGGTACAGTAGAGCCCAGCAGCACGTTCATTGTGAGACCTCCTCATAGCATTCACGTCGGTAGCCATGAAGTCCTGGAAACCCTAGACCCACTCCAATTTGCATACTGCCCCAAAAGATCTCAAGATGACGGAATCTCAATCGCACTCCACACTGTCCTTTCCCACCTGGACAAAAGGAACACCTATGTGAGAATGCTGTTCATTATGGGGTGGCAGGGTAGCCTAGTGGTTAGTAACCTAAAGGTTCCAAGTTCAAATCCACTAGCTGACAAGGTACAAATCTGTCATTCTGCCCCTGAACAAGGCAGTTAACCCACTATTCCTAGGCCAAGCACACACTTCAACACCATCATTAATTTGCTGATGACACAACGTTGATAGACCTGATCAGCAACAATGATGACACAACCTACAGGGAGGAGGTCAGTGTGGTGCCAGGACAACAACCTCTCCCTCAACATGAGCAAGATGAAGGAGCTGATTGTGGACCACAGGAAAAGGAAGGCCAAACACACCCCCATTCACATTGACGGGGCTGTATTGGATAACTATCATGGTCTAAATATCAAGACAGTTGTGAAGAGGGCACGACAATTCCTTTTCCCCCTCAGGAACCCCCCCCCCCCCACACACACACACACACACTTTTGTTTTTACACTGATGCTACTCGCTGTTTATTATCTATATAGTCACTTTACCTACATGTACAAATTACCTCGACTAACCTGTACCCCTGTATATACCCTCGTTATTGTTATTTTATTTTGTTGCTTTTTATTTTTTACTTTATTTTTTTTTTAACTTCATTGTTTTTTAAGGGCTTGTAAGTAAGCATTTCACGGTAAGGTCTAAACCTGTTGTATTCAGCCCATGTGACAAATAAAATTAGATTTGATTTGAGGTATAAATCCTGTACTTTATGACCCTGCTCTAGTCTCTATGAGGTAATGGATTGGCTACGTGTGTCACTGTGGCTGTCTGAGTGCCAGCTGGTCCTCTGTGTGGCAGGGCTTTGTGTCAGGCAGGTCAGCTGGGGCTTGGGGGAACCAGCAGCAACCCTTCTTCCCACTACACACACTCACTCAAAGAGATCACTCCCTTCACACCCCACTCTCAGTGTCGCCACAAAACCCCCACCCACCCCAATCCTTCTCCAGTGACTGAAAACCTTAATCATGGTGATCCTAGAAGTCCTGAGGGTCAAAGGGATGTTTATAATATATATACATTTCGATGATGTAGGCCTAATCTTGATGAAATTACAACATTTTCCTAAATACAAGAAGACCCTCTGATAGGTTTAGTGGAGACAGACAAAATGAGTGCAATAAACCACAGATTTAAGGAAATATTGCCCTACTGCTAATGCAGAGCACTTGGACTGCATATCCTTAAATCAATAATGGTCCATCTGTGAACATTATGCAAAATATTCCTCTGATCAACATCCTATCATGGAAAAGTTGATCAATTAAGGTTTTTCTGTTAAAAGGTGGAAACAATTTAGGCTGCTTGTCTAAAACAAGGGCTTACTTCTACAGAGGCTGAGAATGTGGCCGAGCTTAAACTGATATAGCAGCACTGAATGCAACTCAAAGCTGCTTAAAGCCCTCAGCAGCAGCACCAGTGGTGTAAAGTATTGAAAATAATGTACTTTTTATACATTTTCCCTGACATCCAAAAGTACTTAGCAGGACAGGAAAATACTCCAATTCACGCACTTATCAAGAGAACATCCCTGGTCATCCCCACTGCCTCTGATCTGGTAGTCACTAAACACAAATGCTTCATTTGTAAATGATGTCTGAGTGTTGGAAATAGCCCCTGGCTATTCTTAAATTTAAAAAACACGAAAACCGTGCCGTCTGGTTTGCTGAATATAAGGAATTAGAAATTATTTATACTTTTAAAACTGAAGTATATTTTAACAATTACATTTACGTTTGATACTTAAGTATATTTAAAACCAAATACTTTTAGACTTTTACTCAAGTAGTATTTTCCTGGGTGACTTTCACTTTTACTTGAGTCGTTTTCTATTAAGGTATCTTTACTTTTACTCAAGTATGACAATTGGGTACTTTTTCACCACTGACTACTACTGCACCATTTGCCCTTTATTCTAAAGTGTAGCTATGTATTTTACACTCAAATATGGTGTTTTCTGTTTAATAGGAGTACATCAATTACCAGACAAGAGTCCACACAAAGACTGGCACACTTCAGAAGAAAAAGAAAGAGAGGGGTTCTTTCTCTTCAGCCAGAGAGGTGTTTGTTCAGAGTGGGTGCAGGGCAGTGTGGGAAGAACAGAGAGGTGTTTGTTCAGAGTGGGTGCAGGGCAGTGTGGGAGGAACAGAGAAGGGAGGGGAGGAACAGAGAAGGGAGGGGAGGAACAGAGAAGGGAGGGGAAGAACAGAGAGGGGAGGGGAGGAACAGAGAGGGGAGGGGAGGAACAGAGAAGGGAGGGAGGGAACAGAGAAGGGAGGGGAGGAACAGAGAAGGGAGGGGCGGAACAGAGAAGGGAGGGGAGGAACAGAGAGGGGAGGGGCGGAACAGAGAAGGGAGGGGTGGAACAGAGAGGGGAGGGGAGGAACAGAGAGGAGAGGGGAGGAACAGAGAGGGAGGGGAGGAACAGAGAAGGGAGGGGCGGAACAGAGAAGGGAGGGGAGGAACAGAGAGGGGAGGGGAGGAACAGAGAGGGGAGGGGAGGAACAGAGAGGGGAGGGGAGGAACAGAGAGGGGAGGGGAGGAACAGAGAGGGGAGGGGAGGAACAGAGAAGGGAGGGAACAGAGAAGGGAGGGGAGGAACAGAGAGGGGAGGGGAGGAACAGAGAGGAGAGGGGAGGAACAGAGAGGGAGGGGAGGAACAGAGAAGGGAGGGGAGGAACAGAGAAGGGAGGGAGGGAACAGAGAGGGGAGGGGAGGAACAGAGAGGGGAGGGGAGGAACAGAGAAGGGAGGGGAGGAACAGAGAGGGGAGGGGAGGAACAGAGAAGGGAGGGGAGGGGAGGAACAGAGAGGGAGGGGAGGAACAGAGGGGAGGGAGGGGAGGAACAGAGAGGGGAGGGGAGGAACAGAGAAGGGAGGGGAGGAACAGAGAGGGAGGGGGGGAACAGAGAGGGAGGGGAGGAACAGAGAAGGGAGGGGAGGAACAGAGAAGGAAGGGGAGGAACAGAGAAGGGAGGGGAGGAACAGAGAGGGAGGGAAGGAACAGAGAAGGGAGGGGCGGAACAGAGAAGGGAGGGGAGGAACAGAGAAGGGAGGGTAGGAACAGAGAGGGAGGGGAGGTAATTACACAGTCAGTTGACGGAGAAAAGGGGCACAGGGAGTTTGGGAGTGTAAAGAATCCATTGTGAGGAAAGGAGTTAATCACTTGAGCTGCGTGTGCCGGTGTAAAAGGAGCACATGTTGTACACCCCATCCCCTGGGGGGCTTCCAAGGTCCCATCTCCTGCCTTCCTGAATTTACATGTCAGTAAAGGAAGACCCACCCCCTCAGAATGGTACCCTCTTGGCGTGGTGATGTGTTCACTGCATGATTGGTTCATTCAGACACACACACTCAGACACACAAACACAGCTACGTGGTATTTCCAGGACTGGACCGATTGCAGAGCGTTAGTCTGCTAGATGGATGCTTTTCCGTGGCAGTAAGTCAATGTGAATATTTTCTAGTCTTGTGATCAATTCTGGTGGTGAATTGTAGAATTTGACAGGGATTGTGAGAGAATTAGTTGAGATACATCAACCAGACAGACAACAGGGGGAGGGGAGAAAAACAATGTCAAAGATTGTTTACATGTGGCATCTGGCATTTGTTCTGTACTTGAACAGGTATAAATCTAAATAATTATTAGCTATTATTTGTGCATTGTAAGGGAACCATGCCAAACAGTATAATCATGTAGAATGTATCCTCATCCTGAATGAAGCTAAAGATCCGTTTTTTTCTTACATGCTGTATTGGATAGTGGCCAAGTGGCTGTATTCTCTTTTGTCCATTGTGATTCTAGTCCTTGTCCACATAGCTATTATTTCATTTTCTATGAAAACATAAGATGAGCAAAGGAGGTGCATGTTTTGTCAATCTTTTCATCTCCTCCTGAGAGACAAACAGTGCAAAACTAACGCTCCTTATTCAATCAAAACAACTGCACTTGCACAATGCTCTAATCATGAAGAGCATCAACAGTGACAGCTATGCATGTCTTTCAGGCCAGCCACACTGTGGAAATAATGATTTTCAACAGATTAGCCGTCAGCTACGTACTACTTAATGGGACTATTATAGTTGGCCCTTTGAAACCATGCTTTTGTTCCTGTGGACATGATGCTTAAAGAAAGGCCACCAGGTGGTTGGGGAGCCCAAAGACAATATCATTCACTTTGGAGACCTCTGCTTATTAGTAACTAGTGTGAACTGAAAATACACTATAGGTCTGTTCCCTAGAGGATTATAGATCATGGTTGGCAACATCTGGGACCTTGTATCTCCCAGGGCAGGGCAGGGGTGAGGAAGAGAGGGTACGTCTACAGCGGGGGTAGGCCACCCTGGTCCTGGAGGACCACAGGTACTTTATGTTTTTGATTTAACCGACCTGGAACACCAGTTGTGTTAAATTTAGGCAATCATTGAACTGATTAATTAGCTCAGTGGCACTCCAGGAACAGCGTGGCCTACCGCCGGTCTACAGTATGGTTGTTGCAGAAAATAAATGCCTTTATAGAACAAAGTTACATTCACAAAATACAATAATAACAAAACATCTGAAATCGAAATGTCTTCCCTGCAGATGGAAACATTGACAATACTGCCCTTGGGTCAAGAGTATAACACCCACTCCCAGTACCTCTTCAACAGCATACGTTAAAGCTGCCAGGACATCTATTCTGCCCTCACCTATGCCCAGAGACCATGGGAAGTGTCAGCAGCTTCATCTCAGGTCCCAGTCTCCACAGCAAGCATTGTCAGGCCACGGAGTACAAACTAAAGAAGGCAGGCCATCCCCGGAAGACAGGGCGGAGCCTGGATGGCCTACTGAAGCACAGCTTTGCTCAGGGGTCTTCCAACCACACCACTAAAGGCATCTCTCAGGCAGGCAGGAGTGAGGACTTATTTTACTTAAAGGTGAGCCAGAAGTCGCGGATGACTCACCACAGAGGCGTCCCAACAGAAGACCGTGTAGGAGAGGGACATTCTACTGACATGGAACCAGACAGTAGAGTGACACCTAAACTGCTGCCTATGTCTGGGAAACTGGAGAAGGTGAGACTCTGACTTGCTCAACATAATTTTGAATATGCCTGTGTTGTGTAATTAATAACCAGTAAGACAACTTCAAACACAAGATCAGACAAGCACAGTAGGTACTGTAGCAAACAACCACATTTCCTCTGTTGAAGCACCAAGCCTTGTGTTGTCCAGTCTTTTTTGAACCATCTCCAAGGTTGATAACTAAAGCCACAATTCTGAGTTCGTTTTTTCAGCCTAACTGCAGCAGCACGTAACCACACTCAAAGCCATAGACATAGCTAGGTGAAAGGACTGACAGTCCAAGAGATTGAAATAATAATTGTAAACATTTTGAAACTATACCGTATTTGTTAAAATGACAGCAAAAACAAGCAATTGAGTAAAATAACCTTATATAACCTTATGATTGTGCGCTCATGAAGGCATTATAAGTTATATTCTTCAAGAATGAATGGGCAGGCTATATTTTATTAAAGAAAATCACAGTAAATATTGCAATGCCTTGATATTTTGTAAGATGTCATCAGTGATGTTCTTATGCAAACACTGCTCTCTGAATAAATCACATCAAATCACATTTTATTGGTCACATACACATGGTTACCAAATGTTAATGCGAGTGTTACAAAATGCTTGTGCTTCTAGTTCCGACAATGCAGTAATATCTAACAAGTAATCTAACAAATTCACAACAACTACCTTATACACACAACTGTAAAGGGATGAATAAGAATATGTACATATAAATATAAATATATGGATGAGCGATGGCCGTGCGGCATAGGCAAGATGCAGTAGATGGTATAGAATACAGTATATACATATGAGATGAGTAATGCAGGATTTGTTAACATTACTAAAGTGGCGTTATATAAACTGACTAGTTATACCTTTATTAGGTCCATTTATTAAAGTTGCCAGAGATTTGAGTCTGTATGTTGGTAGCAGCCTCTCTATGTTAGTGATGGCTGTTTAACAGTCTGATGTCCTTGAGATAGAAGCTGTTTTTCAGTCTCTCGTTCCCAGCTTTGATGCATCTGTACTGACCTCGCCTTCTGGATGATAGCGGGGTGAACAGGCAGTGGCTCGGGTGGTTGTTGAGCTTGATGATCTTTTTGGCCTTCCTGTGACATCGGGTGCTGTAGGTGTCCTGGAGGGCAGGTAGTTTGCCCCCGGTGAAGCATTGTGCAGTCCACACTACCCTCTGGAGAGCGTTGCGGTTGAGGGCGGTGCAGTTGCCATACCAGGCGGTGATATAGCCCAACAGGATGCTCTTGATTGTGCATCTGTAAAGGTTTGTGAGGGTTTTAGGTGACAAACCAAATTTCTTCAGCCTCCTGAGGTTGAAGTGGTGCCACACTGTCTGTGTGGGTGGACCATTTCAGTTTGTCCGTGAAGTGTACGCCGAGGAACTTAAAACTTTCCACCTTCTGCACTACTGTCCCGTCGATGTGGATGGGGGGGTGCTCCCGCTGCTGTTTCCTGAAGTCCACGATCATCTCCTTTTGTTTTTTGATGTTGAGTGAGAGGTTATTTTCCTGACCCCACACTCCGAGGGCCCTCACCTCCTCCCTGTAGGCCGTCTCGTCGTTGTTGGTAATCAAGCCTACTGCTGTAGTGTCGTCTGCAAACTTGATGATTGAGTTGGAAGCATTCATGGCCACACAGTCATCGGTGAACAGGGAGTACAGGAGAGGGCTGAGAACGCACCCTTGTGGGGCCCCAGTGTTGAGGATCATCGGGGTGGAGATGTTGTTTCCTACCTTCACCCCCTGGGGGCGGCCCGTCAGAAAGTCCAGGACCCAGTTGCACAGGGCGGGGTCGAGACCCAGGGTCACGAGCTTAATGATGAGTTTGGAGAGTACTATGGTGTTAACAGTGTTAACAGTGCCACACATTATTAACACCTGTAAATCTAAGGGTTCTAAGCTGACATATTTAAGCTACTTTTGATTTTAGGACCCCTTTAGGTATACATTTTTTTTTATTAAATATTGAATTTGTCCTTTACTATTATAGCCCAGAGAAACACATTGTATAACACATTCATAAATTGTCATAAACACATAAACAGTCCAAAAATAAATCACAAGAAACCAGGTTTTGAAATGTGTCTGTCCTATATCTAGGAGATAGAAGAAAGATCAGATAATATTGTTTGTATTTTTTACACATATTTAACCCTTTTTTTGGGTAGACACAAAACTACCTTCATACCTCCATTCATTTTTAAAACCGGTACCGGTTACCTTCAGATGAGTCCTGTGACAATCATGTTTGTGAGAGTCTCCTCTTTCCATGGAGTGGTCATAATAGTTGTGTAGGTCAAACCGTTCCTACGCTACAGACATTTTTGTGAGAAGACCGATTTTCGGGATGTCTCTTGGTCTGACAAACACTGCTCTAGCTCTGTCACCTTTCACCACAGATGCAGAAGTGCAACATAGGCGGATGCAGTGGATTGAGATGCATCCAATGCCAAAAAACAGATATCTCTATGTTATGGGGATTTTTAAAATTATGTTACTTAAATTGACGCACCAATCGACTCTAAGGTATTATCACAAAGTAGGGCTTTTCATATTTTCTCAGACAGTACAACAAGGTGGAGGAGGAGGTTGGGTATAACTAGTGGTGTTTCTAGACAGCACAGACAGAAATATCTTGTTACATATCTTTCATGACAGTTTCATGTATTCTGTATATTCATACATTGCATGTTTACATGTACAAATCTCACATTTCTGGGTGGATATAATCTGTTCCCCCCAGCACTAAATGATGGATTAGTCATTGGCAGTATTATTTGCTTACATGATCATCTCCATTGGTTCTCCAAACCAACATGTTATCTGATCGACTTCATTTGTTCCATCTCCTTCCTCTACCTCTAGAATATGGACAAGGCTTTGATCCGGCCCACAGCCTTCAAGCCAGTCATCCCCAAGAGCACCTCTTCCGCAGAGATTCACAACAACCTCACCCATCTCCTTAGTCCCCCAGAGAGGACCAGAGACTCCCTCTCAGACTCTGGGCAGGATTCAATGTCCAGCCTGCCTACTCACAGCACCAGTGGGAGCCACAGTGCTTCCACAGGCCCATTGACTCAGTGTGCAGGAGGCTCAGCCCATGGCATGACCCATCCCCAGCAGCCCCCCCTCTCTACATGGTCCAACGGGAATGGCATAAGTGCCAGTGCCAGGGTCACAGCTCTAAGCAATGGAGGGGCAGCGAAGGCTAACAGGGACACCGTCTCCCTCCCCTCACCTCAGCAGCCTAGCCCTCTCTTGGAGGAGATGGGGGGCTGTAATCGCTCACCCATCTCCACAGATGAGTCCCTAATTGAGCTGCTGGAGCAGAGGCTGCTGGAGAGTGAGACAGAGCTGCAGGAGCTACAGGTGAGCTTTGAGGAGAAAGAGGTGGACACGTGCCAGCTGTTTGAGGAGAAGCAGAGGTATTGTGTTGAGGAGATGGAGGGCCTGAAGCAGAGGTGCTCCACCAAGCTCAGGCAGGTCTCCCAGAGGGCCGTGAAGAACCACCAGGCCTTGCAGCTGAAGGTCAGCCAGCTGCAGCAGGACAACCAGAGGCTCCAGGACGAGCTGGTCCAGATGACCCAGGAGAAGGACCTGATAGAGGTCAAACTGATGTCGTTTGAGATGGAGAAGAACCAACTAGACCCCACCTTAGAGGAGACCCAGTGGGAGGTAAGTGGCCAGCAGTTGAGCCAGGAGTTTTGACCATATGGTCTTACCATGAAAGACTCAGGGCTAATTGTAGACTGTGACTAGGGCTCAATGTATTTTCTGGTCAGGTCACTAGGAAAAACGAGTTATAGCTACTGAACGCCAGGGTCTATGACATTTCAAAAATGTCTTGGACAAAAGCAACCACTGGTTCAACACAGTTTTTACTATTTCCATGTATTATTAGGTCTGCCAAAAGGCTGGGGAGATCTCGCTGCTGAAGCAGCAACTCAGGGACTCCCAGGCTTGTGTCACTCACAGGCTGAATGACATCATCAGCCTCAAGGCCTCGCTGAAGGAGACCCGGTCCAAAATGGAGGCACTGGAAAAGCAGAACAAATTGCAAGAGGAAAAGATGCGCTCTCGCAGTGTGGATGTCGAGGTACTACTTCTCTTTTCTTAAAAGAAAATCAGAGGAAGTATGATATGCAAACAGAGTAGATTTCTTTACTAATTTTCAGCCGCTACACTAGCCAATGTAAATTGCATTTAAGAGTGAGTGACAATGTTAAACCTAGGCCATCATCTACTTGACCTCCATGTTCAATAGCAAAGTGCATTTGATAATGACACAATTCATATATTCCACCCCAGGTATGCCAAAATGAGCTCCAGCGCAAGAAGAACGAGGCTGATTTACTAAGAGCAAAGGTGGACATACTGGAGACAGACATCAATGAAATGAAAAAGGACCTGGCCCTGGCAAAAAAACAGAGGCAGCAGCAAAAGGCCAAACTGGAGGCCCAGGCCCAGGAGAGGTCAGACCAGGCCCAGGAGAGGTCAGACCAGGCCCAGGAGAGGTCAGACCAGGCCCAGGAGAGGTCAGACCAGAGTGGGGGCACTGGAGGGAGCATGAGCACTGACTCCCTCCAGAGAGAGGTGAAGAAACTGAAAGTGGAGCTCAGGGAAGAGAGAGAGACTCAGGAGAGGCTGTCGAACAGCTTTGAGCATGAGAGACAGACGTGGAACAGGGAGAAGGACAGAGTCATTAAGTACCAGAAGCAGCTTCAGCTCAACTATCTGCAGATGCACAAGAAGAACCAAGACCTGAAGAGGATCCTGCAGGAGCTCACAGTGGAGCTGGAGAGTCGACCGGAGTTTGACGTGGACATCCACAGCTCAGGGTTACACTATGAGGATGTTATCGCCACAGAAATGTGAGGGAGAAACCCACAGAGAATAGTAATAACGATGCTCAAATGTTCTAACAGGGTTATTTAACAGTCATATGAAACACATCATTTGTTATATCTGATGAGCTATTGCTGCCTTTTAGTGCTGCATTTTAGTGATAATCAAGTTGGCTAACATACTGCTGCAGGATATGATAGAATTGCGGACAGGTTTGGATATTTTTTGATAAAAATCCTTCATTCTCTGTGACTGTGTAAAGCAGGCTTTAAAGGGCACACCCGGAGTTCAAACAATAACAAATAACAAAACAGCTGATGGGATGGGGCTTGAGAACTAAAACTACACTCAAATTCATAGACAGAGCTATGGATGCAATGACTGATCATCCAAGAGCTCAAAATTATAGATTTAACTGTGTTTTGAAGCTATACAGTGTTTGTTTACATTGGCTTTGTATACAAACATTTTAGGTTCTGATGAGGTAAGAGAGTTGAACTAAGCTCTTTAAGCATTTATGAGTTATATTATTTACGATTCAATGGCTATATCATGAATTTAGTCCAAATATTGATGTAGCAACTCCAGACGGCCCTTTAAGTTTTTGTTATTTTTTTACATTTTAGTCATTTAGCAGATGCTCTTATCCAGAGCGACTTACAGTAGTGAATACATCCATTTCATCCAATGCGTTTTTTTTGTCCCCCGTGGGAATCGAACCCACAACCCTGGCTTTGCACACACCAAGCTGGCGTTGCAAACACCATGCTCTACCAACTGAGCCACAGGGAAGACTTATGTTATCTATAAGTGTGGTTTCCCAGAAACAGATTTAAAAATATTTTTAAATGAACATTCTCCATTGAGCCTGCTTTTTAGTCCAGGACTAGGCTTAATCTGTGTCCAGGAAACCACCCCATAATGAAACCACCTCATAATGTTCAATTGACAGTAGCTTAGAAAGCCTATGAAATGGTTATTCCTCTTGAGAAGTTTCCCAGCATTGTGGTGAATTGGGGCATTCTTTCTGCATGTGTCAAGTCCTACAGAAGATGTTGTAAGTCTCCACAACAACCACTGAGACACAGCAATATGATGTGATGTGTTTTTATTTAACCTTTCTGATCACAATCACCACTGTGGCCAGAGATATTGAAGAGAGAATGAGGCAAGAGGCTGCCCTCGTCAGCACCAACACAGATACTGGCATCTGCACAAGTGTATGGGAGTTCACATATCTCTCCTGCAACATAATACAGTAGCTGCATGGCAACAAATGCAGAGGCGTGCAGCCTCTCGCTTCACAAAGTCTTTGTTTTTGTTGGCAGTCACCTGCTCTTTATGTTAAGCATAAACTGTAGCCGCGTCTTCCTTTACGTGTCAAAGCACTGGATGTACTGTATATTTTGTGAATTATCATTCATATTATTTATTGATATAAAGGATACAAAAGTTGTAGTGATTAGTGTTGAAAGGAACTACTTAAACTGAGATCATAAAGAGTGTATATTGATGCACTTCCATTTTAAGAGGGGATAGAACATGATTGTGAAAGTGCATCCCACACTACACTGAGAATGTCTCACTGGTAATGATATCTCAAAGATGTAAAACTTCGCTTTGGAGCTGATCACTTGAAAACAAATACCATCTGAGAATGTCTAACGTGTACTGTATCTATTGGTATATTTATGATACATACACAGAGACATGTTTTTAAAATCGGACAATAAATGATGTATACGTACACTACAAAATCAACAGTGTGGTTTTTCATAACATCTCCATCACTGTAAAATGATTTGGCTACTTGATATATTTAACATGTTCTCTTCCTCGTATTGTTTAATCCCAGCCTTTTGTGTTTGCATTGCCCTTCTGGCATCTTCTGCCATCACATGGATGTTTTTCAATCCATTTTTCCAACATGACACCATAAAGGTTAGAAAAGGGAACATAGGTTTTCTCAGACCTATAGAGGCAGTCCAGCCTGTGTCAGTAATTGGACAGCTGTTAAGCACAGGAGATAGTATGATAATGGTGCCTTACCCAGCTTACCCATTCTGATGGCTGGCCAACATTCAAGCACAAAGAGGTTTGAATAAATTAGCAGGCAGAGGCACATGTGCAACATACTAAAGAAAGGCACTGGCCATAGAACAACTAGCTGTTTTGCAGATGTATAATAACCAAGTGAAATTGACCAGGTCCACGGCTAGCTCAGTCTTGACTCTAGTCGTCCAGACCAATCCGTTTGTTCATTGACGTTTGTGGGCTCTATTTAATTGGTATCGCGGAAGTTTAGTGTTACAGTGTGATTGAAATTTAAAGGCAATGTTGTGTGTGATCAATCATCTCATTTATCATCTTAACTTGCTGGCAGAACTCAGCATGTGACCTGGTTGCTGATGACATCTAGGGGCGGGGTGTGGAAGTGGAAAATGGACTGAATATCATAACAATCTGGATTCACCAAATCTTGTACATTTACATGTTTACAATTATTAATTTAGCAAACACTCTTATCCAGAGTGACTTACATCAGCCCCGGCCCGCTAGCTTTCTGAACGCCGTGTCTCCCACTTGCCTAGCATAGTAGCGACTACCAAACGTCTCCCTGACTCACCTATGATCATTCGGCTACACAGCTGATGCCTGCTGGACTTTTTCATTAACACTGTACCTCATTTTGTTTATCTGTCAGCCCCAGCTTTGAACTCAGGTACTGTGTGTACCTAACTGACCCTCTCTGCCCATTCATCACCATTTACCCGTTGTTGTCTTAGCTCTCTCGACCAACACCTGTGATTGCTTTAGGCCTCTCTCTAATGTCAATATGCCTTGTCTACTGCTGTTTTGGGTTGGGGCTCATTGTTTTATTTCAGTGTAGAGCCCCCAGTCCCGCTCAACATGCCTTAGATAGCTCTATTGTCCCACCCCCCATGCACACGGTGACCTCACCTGGCTTAACGTGTGCCTCCAGCGATGCAACCTATCTCATCGTCACTCAATGCCTAGGTTTACCTCCACTGTACTCACATCCTACCATACCCTTGTCTGTAAATTATACCCTGAATCTATTCTACCACGCCCAGAAATCTGTTCCTTTTATTCTCTGTTTCCAACGCACTAGATGACCAGTTCTTATAGCCTTTAGCCGTACCCTTATCCTACTCCTCCTCTGTTCCTCTGGTGATGTAGAGGTTAACCCAGGCCCTGTAGTCCCCAGTACTACACCTATTCCCCAGGCACTCTCATTTTTTTTACTTCTGTAACCGTAAAAGCCTTGGTTTCATGCATGTTAACATCAGAAGCCTCCTCCCTAAGTTGGTTTTATTAAGTTTGTTTTATTCACTGCTTTAGTACGCTATGCCAACCCTGAAGTGCTAGCCTTGTCTGAATCCTGGATTAGGAAGGCCACCAAAAATTCTGAAATTTCCATCCCCAACTACAACATTTTCCATCAAGATAGAACTGCCAGAGGGGGCGGAGTTGCAATCTACTGCAGAGATAGCCTGCATTGTTCTGTCTTGCTATCCAGGTCTGTGCCCAAAGAGTTCGAGGTTCTACTTTTAAAAATCCACCTTTCCAGAAATAAGTCTCTCACTGTTGACGCTTGTTATAGACCCCCCTCAGCCCCCAGCTGTGCCCTGGACACCATATGTGAATTGATTGCTCCCCATCTATCTTCAGTGTTCGTACTGTTAGGTGACTTGAACTGGGATATGCTTAACACCTCGGCTGTCCTACAATCTAAGCTAGATGCCCTCAATCTCACACAAATTATCAAGGAACCTACCAGGTACAACCCTAAATCCGTAAGATATCATCCTGACCAACTTGCCCTCCAAATACACCTCTGCTGTCTTCAACCAGGATCTCAGCGATCACTGCCTCATTGCCTGTGTCCATAATGGGTACGCGGTCAAATGACCACCCCTCATCATTGTCAAACGCTCCCTAAAACACTTCAGCGAGCAGGCCTTTCTAATCGACCTGGCCCGGGTATCCTGGAAGGATATTGACCTCATCCCGTCAGTAGAGGATGCCTGGATGTTCTTTAAAAGTGCTTTCCTCACCATCTTAAATAAGCATGCCCCATTCAAAAAATGTAGAACTAAGAACAGATATAGCCCCTGGTTCACTCCTGACTTGATCAGCACAAAAACATCCAGTGGCATACTGCATTAGCATCAAATAACCCCCGCGATATGCAACTTTTCAGGGAAGTCAGGAACCAATATGCACAGTCAGTTAGGAAAGGCTAGCTTTTCAAACAGAAATTTGCATCCTGTAGCACTAATTCCAAAGGCTAGAAATCACTGTCACCACCAATAAATCTACGATAATCTAAAAATTCAATAAGCATTTTTCTACGGCTGGCCATGCTTTCCACCTGGCTACCCCTACCCTGGCCAACAGCTCTGCACCCCCCACAGCAACTTGCCCAAGCCCCCCCCTCCCCCCGCTTCTCCTTCACCCAAATCCAGATAGCTGATGTTCTGAAAGAGCTGCAAAATCTGGACCCCTACTAATCAGCTGGGCTAGACAATCTGGACCCTCTCTTTCAAAAAATATCCGCCGCAATTGTTGCAACCCCAATTACTAGCCTTTTCAACCTCTCTTTCGTATCGTCTGAGATCCCTAAAGATTGGAAAGCTGCCGCGGTCATCCCCCTCTTCAAAGGGGGAGACATTCTAGACCCAAACTGTTACAGATCTATATCCATCCTGCCCTGCCTTTCTAAAGTCTTCGAAAGCCAAGTTAACAAACAGATTACCGACCATTTCGAATCCCACCGTACCTTCTCCACTATGCAATCTGGTTTCCGAGCTGGTCATGGATGCACCTCAGCCACGCTCAAGTTCCTAAACGATATCATAACCGCCATCAATAAAGACAGCACTGTGCAGTCATCTTCATCAACCTGGCCAAGGCTTTCGACTCTGTCAATCACCGCATTCTTATTGGCAGACTCAATAGCATTGGTTTCTCAAATGACTGCCTCGTTTGGGTCACCAACTACTTCTCAGACAGAGTTCAGTGTGTCAAAACGGAGGGCCTGTTGTCCGGACCTCTGGCAGTTTCTGGGGGGGTGCCACAAGGTTCAAATCTCGGGCCGACTCTTTTTTCTGTATATATCAATGATGTCGCTCTTGCTGCTGGTGATTCTCTGATCCACCTCTACACAGACGACACCATTCTGTATACATCTGTCCCTTCTTTGGACACTGTGTTAACAAACCTCCAAACGAGCTTCAATGACATACAACACTCCTTCCATGGCCTCCAACTGCTCTTAAATGCTAGTAAAACTAAGTGCATGCTCTTCAATCGATCGCTGCCCGCACCCGCCCGCCTGACTAGCGTCACTACTCTGGACGGTTCTGACTTAGAATATGTGGACAACTACATATACCTAGGTCTCTGGAGAGACTGAAAAAACTCTCCTTCCAGACTCACATTAAGCATCTCCAGTCCAAGATTAAATCTAGAATCGGCTTCCTATTTCACAACAAAGCCCCTTCACTCATGCTGCCAAACATACCCTCGTAAAACTGACCATCCTACCGATCCTCGACTTCGGCGATGTAATTTACAAAATAGCCTCCAACACTCTACTCAGCAAACTGGATGTAGTCTATCACAGTGCCATCCGTTTTGTCACTAAAGCCCCATATACTACCCACCACTGCGACCTGTATGCTCTCGTTGGCTGGCCCTCACTACATATCCGTCGCCAAACATACTGGCTCCAGGTCATCTATAAGTCTTTGCTAGGTAAAGCCCCACCTTATCTCAGCTCACTGGTCACCATAGCAACACCTACCCATAGCACGCACTCCAGCAGGTATATTTCACTGGTCATCCCCAAAGCTAACACCTCATTTGGCCGCCTTTCCTTCCAGTTCTCTGCTGCCAATGACTGGAACTAATTGAAAAAGTCACTGAAGCTGGAGACTCATATCTCCCTCACTAACTATAAGCAAAAGCTGTCAGAGCAGCTTACCAATAACTGCACCTGTACACAGCCCATCTGTAAATAGTCCACCCAACTACCTCATCCCCATATTGTTATTTTTTTCTCTTTTGCACCCCAGTATCTATACTTGCACATCATCATCTGCACATCTATCACTCCAGTGTTAATGCTAAATTGTAATTATTTTGCCACTATTGACCATTTATTGCCTTACCTCCCTAATCTTACTACATTTGCACACACTGTATATATATATTTTTTTTCTATTGTGTTATTGACTGTACGTTTGTTTATTCCATTTGTAACTCTGTGTTGTTGTTTTTGTCGCACTGATTTGCATTATCTTGGCCAGGTCGCAGTTGTAAATGAGAACTTGTTCTCAACTGGCCTACCTAGTTAAAAAAATGTTTTTTTAAATAAGCTTTCCCTATGGTTCAGTTGTTTAAGCTGGTCACCTTTTCTAATTGAGGCTGAGGTAGGATTGCTTTGGTGTAGGGACTTGTGGTTCGCCATGCGGTAGTTCTTATCACCTACATGTATGGGGTATTTATGTTCAGCCAAACGATCCTGGAGATGTGGACATGTGCACAGTGGACATCCCAGTCTGTAGATGACATAGGTGGTATTACATTTATTATAACATTTTTGATTTGATATTATGTTAGAGGCTGTATGAACAAAATACTTTTATGTAGCCTACAATATTCCCGATCCTCTTGTCTGAAAAGGTAATTTTTGATGGATGGATTTTGGGGATCAATTTTACATATTACTTGACATGGACAATGCACATTGATCTAGAGGAAAAAGAAACGCACACCTAATTAGGCGAGGTGCTGGCTAGCGGAGTGGAAAACATGAAAATAAAGGAGAGCCACACACTCTAAGAGCTCAGATGCAAAAATGTAATGACCAACGTTTCATTTTTGCATCTGAGCTCTTAGAGTGTGTGGCTCTCCTTTATTTTCAATGCACATTGATCAACATTTCTGTAAATATGCCAGATTTAGCCAGCTAGATAGTTGTAGTCCCTGGGTAGGTAGATAAAACATTTCAAAAAGCATAATAAACATTTAATAAGCATTCATTCTACAGCTGCACTGCCGACTACAATCTATACCCTGAGCAAACAGAAGATGGCACTACCAAGCCAACAAAGGTCCGCTTGTCTGAAAAGTTCATATGGACATGTATTTTGATTATAGAGTGGCTCTCTCCAGATCACTGCTTACCCTATATATACCACAGGAAGCTGCTGAGGGGAGAACGGCTGGAATGGAGTGAATGGAATGGTATCAAACACATCATGTTTGATACAATTCCATTTATTCTCTTCCAATGATTGCTATGAGCCCGTCCTCCCCAATTAAGTTGCCACTTGCAGCCTGTGACATATACCCTGAGCAAACAGAAAATATCACTGCTCATATGAATGGAATCTGTCTTTTTTTTTTTTTAACTGTCGGTATCTGGTGTGACCACCATTGCCTCATGTAGCGCGGCATGTCCTTTGCATAGAGTTGATCAGTCTGTTGTTTGTGGCCTGTGGAATGTTGTCCCACTCCTCTTCAAATGCTTTGCGAAGTTGCTGGATTTTGGCAGGAACTGGAACACGCTGTCGTTCACGTCAATCCAGAGCATCCCAAACATGCTCAATGGGTGACATGTCTGGTGATAATGCAGGCCATGGAAGATACTGGGACATTTTCAGCTTCAAGGAATTGTGTACAGATCCTTGTGACATGGGGCTGTGCATTATCATGCTGAAACATGAGGTGATGGCGGCGGGTGAATGGCACGACAATGGGCCTCAGAATCTTTGTGCATTCAAATTGCAATCAATAAAATGAAATTGTGTTCATTGTCTGTAGCTTATGCCTGCCCATACCATAACCACACTGCCACCATGGGGCAAACCGCTCACCCACACTACGCCATTCACGTGGTCTGCAGTTGTAAGGCTGTTTGGACGTACTACCAAATTATCTAAAACGACGTTGGAGGCAGCTTATGGTAGAGAAATTAACATTCAATTCTCTGGCAACATCTCTGGTGGACATCCCTGCAGTCACCATGCCAATTGCACGGTCCCTCAAAACTTGAGACATCTGTGGCATTGTGTTGTGTGACAAAACTGCACATTTTAGAGTGGTATTTTATTATCCCCAGCACAAGGTGCACCTGTGTAATGATAATGCTGTTGAATCAGCTTCTTGATATGCCACACTTGTCAGGTGGATGGATTATCTTGGCAAAGGAAAAATACTCACGAACAGGGATGTAAACAAATTTGTGCACAAAATTTGAGAGAAATAAGCTTTTTGCGCATAAGGAACATTTCTGGGATCTTTTATTTCAGCTCATGAAACATGGGACCAACACTTTACATGTTGCCTTTATATTTTTGTTCAGTGTATTTCTGAATCTGTCACAATGACTAACCAGTCATCATCCCTGCTCCAAGCCAACTTCACTTAAAGAGTGTTAGAATCATCATCATCATCATCATCACAGACAGGCTTATCTTTACTAAATAAACGGTACAGGTGTCTATATAATGACACAGAAGAGACCAACGGGTAGGCAGAATCAACCCATGCTTTTATTTCATCTGTTGCATATAAAAACATTTTTTCTTCAGTTTTCTTTTTTTTACTGAAAGTTTATGATCTACAGTGCTATCCAATAGACTGCAATTAACAAGGAATCCATTAAAATAACTTTATATTGTCTTGTGAAACTTCCAGACAAGTTGGCATTCTAAAGACATAACCCAAAAATAATTGTCCTGAAGACCTTTTTGAAGTTACAGTTTGTGTGTTACAGTTTGTGTATTTCTTTCATACCATAAGAACACAAAATGAGAAAAGAACCCACCGATTCCATTGGTCCAGGGCTGTTTAGAATCTACAGTATGCGTGTCAAAATAAGAGTCCCCATCGAAGGACGTGTTTTTAGGATGACACCCCCCCTTACCCCCACCCCACCTCACTCCATAATTACTAGCCTTCTCCTCTTCAAGCAGAAAGATGACAGTGGTTTTGGATATTGCATGTGGTATGAGTGAACGTGCTTGCCAAGCATGGCTGAGTAGCACATCGTGAGTGTTTCAGCCTAAATAAATGCAGCAGTGACTGAACACGTGGATGTGTCTCTTCGTCGTGGTGCTTCACAACCCTATAGGATCCACCGTCCCCATAGATCCAGCTTGGCCAAGCCACAACTCATCTAGTGGATTTTAGGCCCGAGTCGACCTGGAACTCCACAGCCATGACCTCCGTTTTCAACCTTGACAACAGAATGTATAGCACGTGCTGCCTTTTTTTCCATGTTCACATAATATTTCTGATTTGGCTGTGAAGGAAAAAGGCAACATTATTTCATGAATTCCTTTCACAACTCGAGGCCATTGTCTGGGTCAGGTCAGCTCAAACCACAAGACTATCTAATGCAGCAAACGAGGAGAAGAAAAAGAAAAGAGAGACTAAAACATGGCATGTTGAATTTAAGGCACAGCCCATGGGCCAAGGAACAGCTTCCTCAAAAAAACTATTTGGCTTTCCCCTGTCCTCCTTCGCTCTGAGCAAGCTTCTCAGATAACCAATATCAATGGATGATTTTACACTGAATAAGCATGTGTAATAAACATTCTCTCAACAAGAGGTCCGTAATACAGCCACACCATCACCATAAGGGATGATAAGAGTAAATCATTTACAACAAACAGCATCATGATGAGAATAATAATAATTATAGTATATACAACACAATAAATATATGTTTGTAAACAGAGATACAACCAGAAAAGCGGTATTATGGTAAGGTCATCGGGTGAGGATGGGGAAAAACAACTTGGCACAAGAACATAAGAATGAAATAAAACATTTGAAATTACACATTTCTTTTCAAATAAGCACTCTAACAATTCTTGAATTTTTTATACTGTATGTACATATTTAGAGAAAAAAAGCCTATTTGGGTATAGTAACTGGAAAGCCTGTACTGCGGTCTATGCTACAGCGAAAACTTTACTGTACCGCCTTAATATGGCAAGAAAGACACAACTAATACAAAAATATTTCAATAAATAATAGCATCAATTGTAATACCAACAACAATAGAAACGTGTAAAAGAAAGTCTCTTGGCTGAAGTGTATAGAGTCTTGTTCAAGCCTAATGTGCACGTGAGTTTTGGCGAGTTTTAATTAAAAAAAAGTGAAGTAGTGAGATATGAAAACATCAAGGCATTATCTGTAGCCAACTTGTCTTCTTATGAGACCACTGCACAAAACAAACAAATCCAAGCTTAGTGTGATGACAATGACAGAGGGTCATGAACCGTCAAAATTATGTTTTAAATCAAATTGGATGATATTTGGATAACCAAATCAAAGTACATTGACCAGAAGTATGAAAAATTACTGTTGCTTCTACATTGAAAAAGTTTGGGTCCCCTCCGCCATGTCAAACACTTGGATTCAGGAGGCGGGATTATTAAAGGGATAGGTTGACATCACCCTAACTCTAATTTTAATACACCAACGGTAACATGATATTATCTTACCTAATTTAAATAAGTACCGCCTTGTTACCAACATTTTAGAAGGCGTGTTTGCGAAGGGGTTTGGTTTATATAGCTACTCTACCTACTGTTGCCAAATTTAGACTATAGGGTGTCAGCAAATATAATGAAAAGTTTATACTATTCATCTATGGCAAAGATACTTATATGTCTCCCCTTTCATCTGTGTCTGGTGTTAGCTAGTGGCTAGCTAGGTCTTCAGACAGCATGGAACAAAAGGGGGGGAAGGGTCGTTCAAAACCCTGACGCAGTTGTCATGTCAACACATCTGTCAGTGCTGCTGTGAACTGCATCACAAGAGACATGCCGAATGGGAGATTAAAATACGTACATCACTGATGCAATTTCAATGTTGTTTGAGTTGCTTTGTGTATCACCAAATTTGCTTGAGAGGATTTTACTGCAACACTGCTCACTGCATCCAAGTTTCATGACATAGGCCTTTCAAAGAGCTGTCAATCAAGGCAAGCTCATGAATATTAGCTCCCCACCTCAGCCTGTCATTTAAAACTTCCTGGTAGTTATTTTTGTTGTTGTTGAACATTTCTATCCCACCAACATATTATGAGTGATATTTTAGTCAGTCAAAAGGCTACTTTACATGGGAATCAGAATGACTGTCTGTGACTGCTAATGTGTGAAAACATCAACCATGTAGTGCATTGGAAAATATTACTGACCTGCAGTAAGGGCTGTGGTCAATTCCATTTTAAGTAAGCACTCACAAATGCTGTTGTAATAATGACTGTCACTGTACATATTTCAGACATCTCACAAAGCTATTACTTTATCTGAGGGATTTCAAAGATTCATCTCTATGTTTATTATTATTTATTATTAATGAACTATTATTCAATAAATTGCTTCCCGAATATGAAATCGAATTGACCACCTCCCTACACCACAATTAGGAAATGGAGACATGATTGACAGGTAATAGGAAATAAGGTTACCATGTGTGTAGCACAAAAAGTGTCGCAACCCGCCAAATTACCAAAATTCTATTATAACATTGCTATAGGTATCAAACCCCCCCATAGAATTCCACAGTACGTGGTGACATCACCTCTGTACACTTGCAGCACTCCAATGCAGCAGTCCAATGCTTCTAACAAGCATTGCATTGTCCGATGACATGCGCTCATATTTACTGCAGGCAACAATAAGTAGACCTTCAAGGATTCTTTCTGGTCAGTCAGACAAAATGATTTCATTCAACGTAAAGTCAAGTATGTGTCAACATGTGTCATGTTTTTCTTCAGTGAAAACAATCCTTGAAATGATTGTTGCACGATTATGACAACCGAACATGGGGACAGTGGTATGGGAGTAATAGTGTAAATGCTTTTTGATAAACGTGCAATTCCAAATCAAGCTCTAGCACCTACCCTTTAGGCAGTCCTGCAGATCTGAGAGGATTGGATCCGCTAATATCTATCCAATCTTCTCAGATCTACTGCGTAGAGGGTAGGGGCAAGGGCTTGATTTGGAATTCTGAGAATACTCCCCAATACTCCCCCAAAACAATAACTGGTAAGTTACCCTTTTACACACAGAAAAGCAGTGGCAGATGAGGCATTTCTCATCAACAGTTTTCAAGTGCCTTCCAAATGTTTTCAAAAGTCACTTTTTTTATCTTGGTTAACAAAAGTAGAACCTACAATAGATCTCCATGTTATGTATGGTACGATACAAAAACTCTATCGAGGTTAAACCTAGCATTAGAGCTGTAAGATCTTAGCCTTTTTTAGTCAGGTTTTCAAGGAAGACTTAAACTTCAGAAAAGTGTCTTGATAAATTCCCACAATGCATTTCTCTCGATGTGCTGCAGTGCCTCTCTCCATCGTGACGTGTCCTGTTGGGATTTCATTCATCCAGACCACACAACAATGTAGCGTGTTGCTTTGCTGATAAATACAAACAACTAAGAAAAACAGACACTATAGTCACTTCTGAAGAATGGGCACTTAATAACACACAGAAACACCGCCATTGGTCAGCCAAGGCTGAAAGGAGTAGAGATATACTGTATATGAACAGCATTAAACACACTCTAAACTCTAATCATAATCCTTAATGTAACTTCAACACACTAGGACTGGGTTTTGAAGGGAAATAACACACAGACTACTCCGGTACAAACGGGAATGGAAAAGAGTTTTCCTGAGTGCAAAAAAGTTGTAGAAGTACCATTGGGTGTGTCTGAGAAGCTGACCAAGGATGAGGAGGGAGGAGTGGCCAAGGGGTGAACAGCATGCGCTTTGGAACCCTAAACATAAATATATAAAAAAAATAACAGACATTGTCCACAAAACCCCCAAAATACTCTAGAAATAATAATCTCTGGTTACTAAGAAGAAAAGTTTAGTTGCAGTCCATACACTGCTATGTATCGGCTGGTTTCTCCTCTCCCTTCTCTTCCCCTTCCTCCCCCTCCTCTTCCTCCTCCACTACACAAGGTTGTGACGAAGAGGACTCTCCCTCCACTTCCTCTTCCTCCTCCTCCCCAACCTGTTCGTCCAGTAGTATCTCTGTCGACTCTGAGTCCTGCGTACAGAGTGTTTTTGAGTCACTACAACTGTTCTCCTCTTCTTCATCCTCTTCCTCGGGTTGGCTGCCACTGTCCTTCTCCGTGTCCGATTCTCCGTCCTCCTCCAGTGTGAGTTCAAACTGGAACTTGTCCCCTCCAGGGGGACGGCTGCCGTCCTCAGGCTCGTCCAGGGTAGGTGAGGGGCTCTGGGGGATGGTGCTCTGGTACCACTCCCTGTTGTCCTCCAGAGTGTCCAGGATGTCCTGAGCGTCTGGGTGCACCAGGTCTGCCCATGTCTCCCATAGAGGGTGGACGATGTAGTCAATAAAGCCCACCTGGAGAGATGTCAGAGAGGGTTATGGTTAGTGAAAAACAATAGAAAGGATTTGTGTGTGTGTGTTTGGTGTGTGCGTGTTGGGGGGGGGGGTTGTATGAGTGGGTACCTGGCTCTTCTGGACAGAGGCGTTGTGTTTGTCACACATAGGGCTGATCTCCATGCCTCTCTCCCTCTCCCTGTCCCCCTGGGTGAAGAACTCTTCCATGATGCGGTCGGTCCACTGGCGGTACAGCTGCAGGGGTTTGGTGGGGTTACTCAGGTCTGCACAGTGCACCATGTTCTGCAAAACTTGGATCCTGTCAGAGTAGTTGTCCAGGAGTAGAACTCCAGAGCTGGTCACCTTCTTGGTCTCCACCATGGTCTTCAGGTCAGCCAGGAGGTTCATGTGCTTGGACATGTCAGTCGCTAGGACCTGGGAACCACCAGAGACACAACACAGGCTGTCACAATACTGCCAGGGACAAACCAATAGAACACATCTTCTATATTAATGGAGAGTTTGGTAACATCTGATAATATAGAAGAGGTAAACAGTAGCACTCAAGTATAACCATGGACATTTTTTAAGCTGATGTGAACACTATTTCAGAGATGTTCCTATTGGTTACTGATTACTATCCAGTCACTAACGATGTCGATGACCATCTTGCGCAGTGATTGTCGTTGTTTTTTGGTCAGGTTCTGGAAGATGTCACAGTTCTCTTCCTGAAGCAGCTTGAAGCCCACAGCCAGGTGGTGGTTCTCCAGGACTGACGAGTCATTGTACATGAGGGCCAGCTCCGAGTCTGGGGGACAAACACACATACACTGACTCAGATGTTTGACATGTTCAATGAAGAGGTGTTGTTGAGGTCCTTATAACTTTAACATAAATATTCACTTAAACAGATCTGGTGTTCTGGCTGACAGAGACTAATTCTACTGTTTCCTGACTGACGACTCCTATTGCCTTCGCTGCAGGGCATCCCCCTCTGGACTTCAGTGAGACACCACATGGCACAACGGAGGAGGAGGAGGTGTGTGTGTGTGTGTGTGTGTGTGTGTGTGGGTTGAATATCTCAGTGGGGTTGTTAGGTAACCTGTGTGCTTGATGTTGAGTGTTAATCCCAAATGCTAGGGAGAGACAGAGGGCATCCATCATGCCTCGTGTAAGTCAGTGACGTTACTGTTAAATCAGGTCTGTATTTAGACTCACTGGTGTTGATGAGGAACTGGTTGGAGACTCCAGGGTGATCCACGTCATGAATAGCACTGGCAAATATGGCAGCTAGGATCTCCAGGTCTGTGAACACAGCCTGGGAACAGCAGAGAGGACAGTACAGGGTCACACCAGCCATTCAACCAAATAACAGCAATCAGAAATCTGTCAGTTATAATCCCGACAAATTAAAGCTGAAGTATATTTTTGTGGGTCTAGGTTTTATACAAATACAAATGCAGTGTTATTGATGGATTGACTGATTGATTGAGGGGTCCAACCTCTAGAGCGGGGGTGGATAGCAGCACGTGAGTGGACTGGGTGACATCAGCAGCATGGATGTTGTTGTGGTAGGCCACGTCGCCATGGTAATGGTCTTCTAAGGTCATCAGGTAGGTTATAAAGGTGTCGAGTGGAATTTTAAACGTTTTTAACAAGTCTCTCTCCTATAAGAAAAACAAAACAAAAACATCATGTTGTATTGTAGTAGACTGTGGATAGAAGTCATGTTAGTACAATCAACAAAAATAAAGCAGATCAAATTGAACTTATCTATACCTGGAATATTGTGTGCATCATGACGGTCAGGGGCCTGTTCCCAGAGAACTGAGTGACTTTGAAAACGTTAAGGCCCCATTTATTTACATCCTCCAGCTCCTGCAAAGGGAAAACAACCATTCTTACACTGATATAGTCGTTTTAGAGCCTAGCCTCACTCTCTTGGTCTTCTCCTCTTTCTCTATCCCTCCTCTCTAGATCTTTCCCTACAACTCTCTCCCCTATATCACCCTCTATCCCTCTTTCTCCCTCACCCTCTCTCTTCATGTCTCCTCGTCCTCCCTTTCCTAACCCTCTCTCCCACTGCTGCCCACCTTAGCCAGTTCGTCCTCTGTCTCGCTCTTGACTCCGAAGCGGGGTATGTTAGAGTTGGTGAGGCTGGAGCTGTGCTGCAGTTTCTTCACCCCACTGATCTCAGACATGGGCCTATTCTTCTTGTCTTCCTTCTCCTTCTGCGTCTGGGGAGTTGGCATCTCCACCTCGTGCTGCTTGTCTGTGTCAAACACATAGAATAAGAGACAGTGAGTGAGACGTCCAACAGCTCTGGCCTCTCTACAGTGTCCAGAATGAGCAGGGAGGAGCCCAGTGGTCACTGTGGTCACTCACCCAGGAAGGTGCTGGAGATGAACTCTGACACCTGGTTCCCTGAGCGACTCATCTCAGACAGGTGGCTGAGCTCCCTGTTCAACATTCTCTTGAACTGGAACACAACACACACACACACACACACACACACACACACAGACAGACAGACAGACAGACAGACAGACAGACACACACAGACATACGGACACAGAGAGAAGGGGTTACAGTGTGTAGTATACCAGGAAAAAAAATATGGAGTTACATTCTGCACTGGATGTGTCAATCATGATTTTGTATGATTTAAGTTAAGTTGGTGGAATCCTGGAGCACAAATTGGAGGATTCTGTATGGCCATATCTGCCATTGAGGGTCAAAGTCATATGTTATATATTTGTCTTATTATTATTTTACACCCCGATCTTGTCTCATCACTGCAACTCCCCAACAGGCTCAGGAGAGCCGAAGGTGGAGTCATAAGTCCTTTGAAAAATGACCCGCCACCTTAACCCAGAAGCACCAATGTGTCGGAGGAATTGAGCCTGCAGGCACCCGGTCCGCCACAAGGAGTCACTAGAGTGTGATGAGCCAAGTAAAGCCCCACCGGCCAAACCCTTTCCTAACCCAGAAGACACTGGGCCAATTGTGTGCCGTCCTATGGGACTCCCGGCCACGGCCCGGTTGTGGCACAGTCTGGGAATGAACCCGGGTCTGTAGTAACGCCTCTAGCCCTGCGATGCAGTGCCTTAGACCACTGCGCCACTCGGGAGGCCCCTGGCTAAAGTAATTTCTAAAGGTAGGAGAGTCTTTTAGAAGGGAAGCAGCAGACACTGTGATACACCACACTTTAATCAGTACTATTACAGCATGCTCCACACACACACACACACACACACACACACACACACACACACACACACACACACACACACACACACACACACACACACACACACACACACACACACACACACACACAGTTGAGAGGTTGGAGGGAGTACAGATCAGGTGAGATACCCGCTGCACCCCTCTGCTAGCAACAGTTCTGATGTAATCAGTAACCCAATTCTCCGTCACCCACTTTCATTCTCCCTATCCTTTGCTCCCACTCTCCCTCAGTCTCACCCTCTGGAATGGCAGACCCAAATTTAGCTTTGGCCTTCGATTTGGAGGGCATTCAGAGGAATGGGTAGCTGAACTCTTAAACAACAGTGATTGCGAAACCAGGCTGAAGGCTTCAGCGAGCGCTGCGAAGCAGTTCCGTAAAATGATACATTTTATCGCACCTTCCCGCAGCGCTCTCTCACCACAGCTACATCAGCGGTCCCAACCCACACATTTATTTGGTTAAACACACAAAAGGCTATATGAAGGCTGTATCTAGTTATATGTATCTAGTTTCACACAGATTTGGCTATAATTTGTAAATTAGATTTAGCTACAATATCCCAAAGACATCGCAAGTAGATAAAGCCCAAGAACCTATAGTGATATTTCTAAGAGCGTCTACTATTACAATATGATACTACAATATTATTTTGGGACAATATTTTATCGATATTTGTCTCCAAGTATCGATTAATAAAATCTATTTTTTTGGCTACTGTAGGTAGCGTTAGCTAGCGCTAGTCGGCTGTACCTGCACCAAAACTCCAGTATTTTTCATCCTATAGCTGGTTCTCCATATTATTTTGAAATAGTGAGCCAACATGTTTTTAGCACCATTTTTTCCCTGACTGATCAGAACTTGTTTTCTCATGCTCTCTATTGTCTGTCTGCAGCAGGTATTGTCAGCAATTTGTTTAGAACGTCAAAATCATAGTAAAATCGCAGTATTGAATAGTAACACAAAATGAGAATCATGAGAATATCGTATCGTGAGGTCCCTGGCAATTTTCCAGCCCTAGCGTCTACTGTCCTCAACTGTAGTGCTGACAACATTTACACTTCATTCTAAACCTGGCAATTGTTGACCCCACGTTAGCCTGGCCAAACTAAGGGATTTGAACTCAACACTTTCAAGTGACCTTATCCAATGATCAAACAGACATACACTGTGTATATATGAGTGTGGAACAAAGTGCTGAACATCTCTGTATCGCTGGACATGTTGGTGAAGCTTGAATCTTCCCTTCCTTACAATAGAGTCGCTGCAATTATTTTGGTACCCAAAGCAAAATAATCTTTGTTCTAGAAAGTGACTGCCGTTGATACAGCCCTTTGATATTCACCAATGCACTCGATGCCACCCTTTAACACACAGCATATCCCTTTTCCTGCACTTCATACCAAAACTGGTCCCTGTATGCTATAAGCTATCATGTGAACATACTCTTCCATAGAGGCATCTGTAGCCGGGAGTGAGAGCAACACCCTTATCACACCAACTGGGGGGAGCTGCAGACAACACACCCAGCCATACTACCATTTATTTATAATGCCAGAAGTACAGATGGATTATGTCACACAACACCTTTGTCTCTCTATTTACAGTTCAAATAAACAAAGTTCAAGTGGATGTCAGGAACAAGCCTACTTTTCCTTTGTCTGGTAATGACATCATTCTCACCTCATCAGAGGAATGATGGTTGCTTTTTCAGAAAACAATATATTAATAGTATTAGAATAATAAAATCCACCTCACATCTTACCTTTATATATCCCCAGGACACAGAGAGCAGGTAGTTGGCCTCAGGCATTTTGAAAAAACAAAATATGTGGTCCAAATATAAAGAGAACAGGCAGACTAGAGCCAGCTACAGCACAGAAAAACAGGCTAGAGAGACCACCAGCAAAAGCAGCTCAATACAGCGAGAGCACAGAGTCCATGAATAAGAGGAGTTTTGAGGTGTACAGCAGGTCCATCCGCTGAACACAGTCTGTCATATCTGTTCCGTTCCTCCCCATTGGGAAAGCTATAGTCCAGGATCCTGACTGGAGCACTGCACTCTGGGGAAGCTGGGGACAGAGTGTGGGTGCCTGGGGCTCTGATGAGAGCATCTTCACACACACACACACACACACACACACACACACACACACACACACACACACACACACACACACACACACACACACACACACACACACACACACACACACACACACACACACACACACACACACACACTGCTGGGGTGTGTGAATAATAGATGGAGTGAGAGGAGGATGCTTGGATGCTGCCGGTGCTTGTGGAGAGAGAAGGTCTGTCAATGGTTTGTAAATAAGGCTGCTTCTGCCTGTCTATCACACACACTGAAGCACACGGCTGCTGCCCTCATCCACACACACAGCCTATCAGGGAGAGGATAGGGAAAACAGTGAGCTCATCACCATAGCTAATTGGCTGGACAGGAGCAGAGTGAGCTCATCCCTCTGTGTGATTGGCTGAGGTCGAGGTTGGAAGTTAGTCCTCTGAGGAGTTTTTCCCCCATATTTAAAAAAAAATTGTGCAGTACAGCGGGATGGGGACATACTGTTTGCTTGTGCTGTGTGTTGTCATCTAGCTGAAGTAATCTGTGAGACACTTGCTGGAAGCGGAGATTGTCTCATCTTGGTCATGCAATATTCACACTGAAAATAATTCAGGCAAATATCCTGGGAGAAAACCACACGTTTAAATCCCATTAAACTTTCACAAGTCATGAGCATCACTGGACTGTCTGGGACAGTTAGTACAGCATTGAGAATACTGTATGTCACTTCACTAAGGGTCATACATGAAGCTGGATTCCATTTGTTTGACTATGAGACCATGGCTTTGTCCTTTGGTCAAAAGAAGTGCACTGTATAGGGAATATGGTCCCATTTGGGACACAGCACATGCTCCAGAGTTGTATGGCGAGCAATAACCTGGCTGTGCTTTCTCTGAACTGGGGATGGGTACAGCACCACTGTATGTGTACTTCTGAAGCAGTTTGGATGGAGTATGGATGGACGGTAGTCAGAACACATTCAAATCCTTAACAGAGGAAAAGAGAGCAGGCTAGAGTTTTGCTTAAATTAACATGCCACCTCAAAGTATTTAGAATGGCAAACTAGACTGGTGGGCATACTTAGACTTATACACTATTAGTTTCCTACCTAAAACAATGAAGTAAAGCCTTGGGACAACCAAAATACCCTCAGTAGATGGTAGACAGACAGAGCCACAATAGTGTGAGGGTACTGTCGTGTCTCAGATTACTTTACACCTTGCGTCCCCAAAGGTGCCCAGAATGGATTGTGGGTAGTTTACAGCTGCTGGAACAGATGAGACTGCTGGTCACCCGTTGAGAGAGATATAGCGCCTCTGCCTGGGTCCGAGAGACTAGGAACAGGCCGTCACAGGCCCACAAAACACCCACGCACGTACAAATGCGCGCACACACACACACACACACACACACACACACACACACACACACACACACACACACACACACACACACACACACACACACACACACACACACACACACACACACACACACACACACACACACACACACACACGGTCAGCTAGCTAGCCGGTATGCTATTGATAGCTCAGCGAAGAGGTGTGAACATACACCTTTGGGTAGAAATCACACCATGTTTAGCTGAGACTTGTATGTAATTTGAAGCGGGACCCAAAATAGGAATTCCCTATGGAATATAGACCCAATCAAATGGATCTCATATCTAGAGGTATTGTTTGCTTTCTCACTTTATTTTGGTGGAAGATTTTTGTGTGTATGTAAAAGCTAACAACATGTACAACAAACTCACACACAGTTTACACATGATTCCACATAATGACATATGTCCATTATTAATACAACATGCCCTTTGCTATTAATAACCAATATGTCTTTCTACAATTTCAGGGTAGATTGTTAAGCTTTGAGTTGTATCTGTTTTAACCTTGTAACAACTCTGAATGAATGCCTAAACTGTTAAGCTTTGAGTTGTATCTGTTTTAACCTTGTAACAACTCTGAATGAATGCCTAAACTGTTAAGCTTTGAGTTGTATCTGTTTTAACCTTGTAACAACTCTGAATGAATGCCTAAACTGTTAAGCTTTGAGTTGTATCTGTTTTAACCTTGTAACAACTCTGAATGAATGCCTAAACTGTTAAGCTTTGAGTTGTATCTGTTTTAACCTTGTAACAACTCAGAATGAATGCCTAAACTGTTAAGCTTTGAGTTGTATCTGTTTTAACCTTGTAACAACTCTGAATGAATGCCTAAACTGTTAAGCTTTGAGTTGTATCTGTTTTAACCTTGTAACAAATTAGAATGAATGCCTAAACTGTTAAGCTTTGAGTTGTATCTGTTTTAACCTTGTAACAACTAGTTCAACTACATGTAGTTCACTACTCCCCAACACTGCCAGTGAATGAAACATAGAATTAGGAATTAGAATACTAGAATGGCCTTTAACATTATTTTAATGGGACAAATGTCAGCCATTTTGGTCAGGGAGTTGGTCAACCATGGTTTGCCAGTGCTGTGATAAAATATTGTGTAAAATAATGAATTTGAAGAAATGATCAACAATGTACACTACCATTCAAAAGTTTGGGGTCACTTAGAAATGTCCTTGTTTTTTAAAGAAAAACACATTCTTTGTCCATTAAAATAACATCAAATTGATCAAAAATACAGTGTAGACATTGTTAATGTTGTAAATGACTATTGTAGCTGGAAACGGCAGATTTCTTATTGAATATCTACATAGGCGTACATAAGCCCATTATCAGCAACCATCACTCCTGTGTTCCAATAAAATTATAAATAAAATTATAAACTTGGATTAGCTAACACAACGTGCCATTGGAACACAGGAGTGATGGTTGCTGATAATGGGCCTCTGTACGCCTATGTAGATATTCCATAAAAAATCAAAATCAATCATAAAATTTCCAGCAACAAAAGTCATTTACAACATTAACAATGTCTACACTGTATTTTTGATAAATTTAATGTTATTTTAAAACAAGGACATTTCTAAGTGACCCCAAACTTTTGAATGGTGCTTTATGTTCGTTAGCTAGCTAGCCAGTTTTAAAGGAATATTTCTATACATTTTTCTAATTATCTGCCAATATGCCAACATTCCATTCAAACAATGCAGTTGATCCACAGCCATACACTGGCTCAGATCAGTAGATGATAGGACTTAGACAAGTTATAAATGCAACAAGTGCTGATATTGTATCATATAATAGCACTCACAGCTTTCCAAGGATAGAGCAATTTTAACATTTATGGTCAGTTTACATATATTTTAGAGGCTATTTATACAGAAAATTTGTATAAAACCTGTATGAACTGTATTTCTAATTATATGACAAGATTTTAGGTTGACAATAATTCTGTTAAACAATTTCTTATATATTACATGCCTTACTTTTATTTTCCTGCATAAGTAAAATCTGGATTATGCTTCTACTGCCATTCATTCCAATTAGAATAGTTTGGATTTCCCCCTGACCAATATGTCTACCATTTTGATCCCATTTTAGAACTTTGAGCGTTTATGACATAGCCCCTCTAGTAATTTCATTAATAGGTTGCACATCCACCACGTGGTGAACCTTCTCAAGCCGCCCTCTACCGGCTGTGCAATAGTGGTGCCATAAAGTTGTGAAAAGCCCATTCATTCTGGACGGAGGCTAACAACTGTTGTTCTAAATTATACTATGGTCCCGGAAATACGCTGACATTGCTAAACTGGTCAAATATTTAGTAGGACACAACTTTGCCTGCATTATCATGTCGTCAAATTTACTTTAGACAGCTGGCAATGTTGTCTTTAGCTAGGAAAGTTAGTCAAAAATAGCTAGAAATGCTAACGTTAGCTATCTAAAATCCGGTGTCCTCCGCTCAATCTTAGCTAACTAGCGAAGTTTATACTGCGTCTAATGTCAATCTGCCAAAATCAAAATGATACAAGGTTCTCCTACTAATTATTTTTCTCCTATTGAACGGCACTGTATTTCCAAGCCGTTGTAATACACTTTTGATTAAATCGTCATCGGTGCTCATTGACGATGCATCGAGTAGAATGCTCAGTTGGGCATCAGTCCAAAACAAACATTCTCTATGGAATGACATCACTCCTGTGTAATAATAACTGTGATGTCACCATTACATACAGTACATGCAATTCCACCAGCTAGCTCTTATGAACCCCCAGCCTATACTCTAAGTTCTACTTAAGTCCTTTATAATGCACACGATGCAACCTGCTAACCCTCTATAGCCACACTGAGTGTACAAAACATTAGGAACATCTTCCTAATACTGAGCAGCATCCCTTTTTGTCCTCAGAACAGCTTCAATTCGTCAGGACCTGGACTCTACAAGGTGTCAAAAGCATTTCACATGGATGCTTGTTGACTCCAATGCTTCCCACAGTGTCAAGTTGGCTGGATGTCCATTGGGTGGTGGACCATTCTTGATACACACCACAGGAAACTGTTGAGCGTGAAAAACTCAGCAGCGTTGATGTTCTTGACACATTTAAACCAGTGCACCTGGCACCTACTACCATACCCTGTTCAAAGGCACTTAAATCTTTTGTCTTGCCCATTCACCCTCTGAATGGCACACACACAATCCATGTCTCAATTGTCTCAAGGCTTAAAAATCCTTCTTTAACCTGTCTCCTCCCCTTCATATGCACTGATTGCAGTGGATTTAACAGGTGACATCAATAAGGGATCATAGCTTTCACCTGAATTCACCTGGTCAGTCTATGCCATGGAAAGATTGTTCTTAATGTTTTGTACACTCAGTGTATCACCGGAGGGTGGGGGCACCTTAATTGGGGAAGATGGGCTCATAGTAATGACTGGAACAGAATTCATGGAATGGTATCGAAACACATCAAACACCTGGTTTCCATGTGTTTGATACCATTATATTCACTCCATTCCAGCCATTATTATTAGCCTTCCTGTGCAGTGTATAGCACAATATTCGAATAGAACAAAATAACACAAATATATATGAATGCTACCGTTCTGTATTTACGGAATGAAATACTTAAATTTGATGTTATAGTCATGAAATGCCATGTTGTAGGTTGATGGTTGTGTGTGTGTATTGGAGCACCATTACTGTGTGCTGGAGTGAGACGGCAAGCCAACCAGGCCTGTGTGTGTTGCTATGGAAACCAGGGATAGCTGTGTGTGCGACTATGCTATAGAGTGACAATGCTACAGAGTAGAGCCTATGCTTCTGTCTGTCTGTCTGTCTGTCTGTCTGTCTGTCTGTCTGTCTGTCTGTCTGTCTGTCTGTCTGTCTGTCTGTCTGTCTGTCTGTCTGTCTGTCTGTCTGTCTGTCTGTCTGTCTGTGGCTGTACTGCCATCTGGTAGTGTTACAGCTACATGATCTGTGTCTGACTGTGTCCCATCCATTTGTCTGTCTGCCTGTATCTCATGCCAGGCCCATCCCCCTATTGTGACATCACAGGGTGTGACATCGGCAGACAGGCAGGCAGTCTCTCAGCAGAGCCCAGAGCTGATCAGCATGCAGCACATCAAGGCCTTGCTGGAGAGAGCTGAGCTGAGCATGCTCCCTGCACACCTCCCTCCATGCATGACAATGCTAGATACAGCTACAGATACTGATACAAAAGAGATGTATGCATTAATACGAATATTAGTACAAATACAACTGTTGTAGAAGAGGCACGAAGAGGCCAGAGAGAGAAAATAGTTTTTGTTGTTGTTGTTCCAGCCATGTGGGAAGCCAACAATCTCAATTGCAAATGACAATTGGTCATCCATGTACTCACCTGTTTTAAACAAAAACTAAATAAAATAAAACTTAATATGACACATAAGTGAAAGGTTTTTGTCGTTACCTTGTTGGAGGCCATCTCCCCAACTGAGTGTCTGGTCTGCAGGGTCTCCAGCTGGTCCAGGCACCAGTCCAGCTCCTCCAACGTCTCGGTGGCCAGTTTCTGGTAGGCCTCCTCTGGGGGGACGAGACAGGGGGGCAGGGGGTCAGTACAGGGGCGCTTCAGGGGCCTAGCGCAGACTGCTGGCCCGGGGTCTGCCTCCCCACACACAGCGATGCTGAGATGCCCCGAGTGGACGCATGGGTGACTCTTCATACTGGTGCAGAGGGGCCAGTAGGAGAATGAGAGGGGCCAAGTCACAAGTCTGATTTCCACCCCAAGACAGACACCCTGATAGGGAGAGACCAGAGGGGCCTAGAGTCCTGAATCCTATCCCAGACCAACACCCTGAACCAGGTTGTTCAAAGCCCCCCCCCCCGCCCAAAAGTCCTACTGTCCAAACCTTTGGAGGAATGACAGGGGCATATAGTCCTGGAACCATGAGAGACGGGCAACGAACATGGTCAACCAGAGCAGCGTGTAGCACATGGGGATGTGTAAAACATACTCCTCAGCCTGAAGTGTCCCCACTTGCACCAGCGAATAGCTAGCTTTTCATGTGGCGCTGACTGGTAAGACGCTTCAGGAGGGCGGTCACGTGCGCAAGCAAGGCACAGGTCCTGAGTTCACACCAGATATGGCCTGAATCAGGAGGAAGGTGGTACTCGCTAAGCAAGCAGCGTGACGTCCTTTACATGAGCATCCAGCATTACAGAGCAGGAAGGCTGTTGAGTGTGCCTCAGTTAAAATCACAGCAGAGTCAGGGAATATGGAGGGTGGCCTTTAGGTTCAGATCTGATACATAAAACAATAAAACAGAGACATACACACGCATACATACACACAAATGCAAAACAACACAGACTCCCAGTCTCTCAATGATGTGTGTGTCTGAGGTTCAGTATACAGTCCATAGAAGATATATAATTCCAGTCATGGAGCAGGATGAAGAGCAGTTTAATTAGCAGGCCCATGTCTGCCCAGAGGAGGGATGGAGGGATGAGGGAGGGATGGAGGAGGAGGGGCAGTAGGTCCAGACGCTGTCCAAACCACAATCTCACACCCAGCAGGTTTTCATCTCCAGGCAGGAACAATGGGGAGCACACTGTAGCATGTTGGTTGGCTGCCTGGCCGGCTTGCTGGGGGGTGCGCGCTTACCGCACACACCACACACACACACGCGTCAGATGGAGAGCTAACCATAACACATCACTCTGCCTTCTCAGCCTCCCTGGAGCATGAAAGCTACACGTCAACGCTATCCAGAGACAAAAGTGCTTATAATCCAATGAGTGTGTGTTGTGTGTCTGGGCTCCGTCCTATCGATGCTGTGTGTGTAGCCTCCCTGGTATCCAGACGGCAGATCGATGCTCTTCCTCAGAGCTTGTACCTAAAGCCTGAGAGGACTGCACTGTGGATAGGGGAGGGCCGCACTGAAAGCCTGGCCTGGAGCATGGGGCAGTGGACCTGGAGCTCAATGTGTGTATCCATTCTACAGAGAGGGAGAGGGGGTGAGGGAGGGGTGATGTACAGATAAGGAGAGAGACAGAGAAAGAGGGATGAAGAAAAAGAGATGTACCATGCAGTATGTGCCTGAGCTTTTTCAAAAGGAACAGTCTCTAAAAAATACGGGTGAAGACAGTTTCAAACAATGTCATGGTTGAGGTGTCAGAAGTCTATTCTAACCCCTTTCAAACCTGAAATAACAGAATCAAATCTTTTTTATTCCTATTGTAGTCCATATTCCCTATTCCCACTGCAAATTTATGCAAGTCATACATGAATAAAATGTGTCACCTCAAAAGCCAATTAATATTGTCTAAATTAGGATTGGGGATGACTTAAGGCAATTGGATATGGTTAGGGTTGCCAAGGAAGGATATATTACTGGAGACTGTCTAAGTGTCCTAGTAAACTACCAGATTTGATGTAATTTATCAAAATTCACCTAGCGGCCCTTTTGGGTATTGCAGATTATCACGTGTCTGTAATTATCTCTGGCCCCCTCTCTGGCCTTATCATATGTCAAATATATGAAATAATTAACTAAGATGACAAAAAAAACTTAATGACAAAGCTGTAAAACATTTTCCTAAATATAAACCATCAATTTAGTGAATAACATTGGCGTTTAATAACGGTTTCGTCATGAAATATCCCTAAAAAAAATTTTACACGCTTGTTTTTTTACTATTGTCATAAACGTTTTTGTAGGGAGCGGAACAAAATGCAGCAGGTATAGTGAACATCTTTTTATTAGAAGGAAAAACCAAAAATACACTTACACAAAACAAACAACGAAAAACAGTCCTGTAAGGTGCTCAGACTATACACGGAAACAACCACCCACAAACACAAGAGAAAACTAACCCACTTAAATATGGCCTCCAATTAGAAACAACGACAACCAGCTGCCTCTAATTGGAGGTCGTTCCAAAACCCCAACATAGAAATTCGCCGGAAGCACTGGACGGGGCACTGTCGCCGGAAGTTCTGGACGGGGCACTGTCGCCGGAAGCTCTGGAAGGGGCACTGCCGCCGGAAGCTCTGGATGGGGCACTGTCACCGGGGAACTGTTGCCGGAAGCTCTGGACCAAACTACAATAACAAATAACCCCTTTTACTGATCAGGACGTGTGTCACGTCCTGACCAGTAAAGAGGTTATTTGTTATTGTAGTTTGGTCAGGACGTGGCAGGGGGTGTTTGTTTAATGTTTTCTTCTCATTAAATAAAGAAGATGAGCAGACATATTCCCGCTGCGCCTTGGTCCCATCTTTACAACGAGCGTGACAGAACTACCCACCACCAACGGACCAAGCAGCGGGCCCAGGAGGAGCAAGGATCCTGGGCCAGGGAGAGAAAGGAGTGGAGGACGTCCTGGACATGGGAGGAGGTAATGGCAGGGGACAAGACCCTGGCATGGAAACAGGTGGAGACAGCGAGGGAGGAACGGCGACAGTATGAAGAGAGTGCCCAACGACGGAAGCACGAGAGGCAACCCCAATTCATTTTTTGGGGGGGCACACGGGGAGTGTGGCTAGGTCAGGCAATAGACCTGAGCCAACTCCCCGTGCTTATTATGGGGAGCAGCGGATCAGAAGAGCGCCGGTCTATGCGGAAGTGCGCACGATCTCGCCCATGCGCACGCACAGTCCAGTGCGAGCGATTCCAGCCCCTCGCAAGTGCCATGCTAGAGTGGGCATCCAGCCAGGTAGGAGCATGCCTGTGCAGTACATCTGGCCACCAGTGCGTCTCCTAGGCCCAGGCTACCCTGCGCCTGCTCTACGCACGGCAGCCATCAGGCCTCTGCACAGCCCAGTTCGCCCTGTGCCAGCACTCCGCCCGTGCAGGGCTACTGTTACCACCCAGCCAGGATGGGTTGTGCAGATCTCCAGTGCTTGTTCATGGCCCGGTGTATCCAGTTCCTGCTCCTCGCACTAGCTCTGAGGTGCGTGTCTCTAGTCTGGCAGCCTCCAAAGCCAGCACCACGCACCAGTCCTCCAGTGCGTCAGCCCAGTCCAGTACGTCCTGTTCCTGCTCCTCGCACTAGCCTTGAGGTGCGTGTCTCCAGTCTGGTACCTCCAGTACCAGCCCCACGCACTAGGCCTCCAGTGCGTCAGCCCAGTCCAGTTCGTCCTGCTCCTGCTCCTCGCACTGGCCTTGAGGTGCGTGTTACCAGTCTGGTGCCTCCAAAGCCAGCCCCATGCACTAGGCCTGTAGTGCGCCTGTCCAGTCCAGAGCTTCCGGAGACAGTTCCCCGTCCAGAGCTTCCGGCAACAGTTCCCCGTCCAGAGCTTCCGGCAACAGTTCCCCGTCCAGAGCTTCCGGCGACAGTTCCCCGTCCAGAGCTTCCGGCGAAAGTTCCCCGTCTAGAGCTTGCGGCGACAGTTCCCCGTCCAGTGCTTCCGGCGACGTCCTACAGTCCGGAGCCTGCAAAGATGGCCCACAGTCCGGAACCGACAGAGACGGCCCACAGTCTGGAGCCTGCAGAGACGGCCTGCAGAGACGGCCCACAGTCCGGAGCCAGCAGAGACGGCCCACAGTCCGGAGCCTGCAGAGACGGCCCACAGTCCGGAGCCTGCAGAGACGGCCCACAGTCTGGAGCCTGCAGAGACGGCCCTTCAGTCTGGAGCTCCCTGAGTCGCCCTTCAGTCCGGAGCTCCCAGAGTCGCCCTCCAGTCCGAGGTCTCCAGCGACGCGCATCAGCCCTTGGTCTCCAGTGACGCGCATCAGCCCGAGGTCTCCAGCGACGCGCATCAGCCCGAGGTCTCCAGCGACACGCATCAGCCCGAGGTCTCCAGCGACGCGCCTTAGCCCTGAGCCTTCAGCGGGGATGGACAGGTTAGGTTGGGGACTAAGGCCAGAGCCTGAGCCACCTCCATAGTAGGAGGATTTGGGAAGGGGGGGTGTAGCACAAGAACCGTCGGTGAGGGTGGCCACCCTCCCTTCCCTCCCTTTAGTTTGGGATTATTTTTGTTTTGGGGTTTAGTTTTGTATTTTTGTGTTTTTTTTGTTTGAGGTGCATCTTTGGGGGGGGGGGGGGGGGTACTGTCACGTCCTGACCAGTAAAGAGGTTATTTGTTATTGTAGTTTGGTCAGGACGTGGCAGGGGTTTGTTTAATGTGTTTCGGGGTTTGTTGGGCAATGTTCTATGTTAGTCTATTTCTATGTCTGTGTCTAGTTTATCTATTTCTATGCTTAGTTTATTGGTTTGACCTTCAATTGGAGGCAACTGTTTCTCGTTGCCTCTAATTGAAGGTCCTATTTAGTAGGGGTGTTTTTTCATGGGTTTTTGTGGGTAGTTGTTCCTTGTGTAGTTGTGTTCCTTACAGGACTGTTTCTCGTCGTTGTTTTTTTGTATTAAGTGTTTTGTTTCGTTTTCTTCTCATTAAATAAAGAAGATGAGCAGACATATTCCCGCTGCGCCTTGGTCCCATCTTTATGACGAGCGTGACAACGTGACAACTATGTCAATATGTATTTGCTGTCAATGTTTTGACGTCAAACTGGTGGCAGTTGTGAAAAAAGTAAATAGTTGGACGAGTTGCAGAGGAAATTGAAAACAATGCCATTGTTGATTACATGCTTTTTTCATTAATTTGGCTATTTTCTCTTGAACCATATGGTCTATCCATTAGAAACTCATAGACAAAATGGACACAGATATAAAGAATGAATACTACATATGAATGAATACATTTAAAAAAAGTTATTCAAGTATAAATTACCAACGTTACGATAGATTGCCATAAATTTTCTGTTAATTCCCAAAATTACTGAATATTCCGGTAACTTTGGTAAATTACCAGTAGCTTTGCAACCCTAGATATGTTGCATTACACCATGTGTGTAACTAAAGTATACAGAGAGAGCAATCAACTGTGGATTAAGAAACACACATACTGTAGGCACTGGAGTGTGTCTGATTATGTACTAATGTAGATTAATACAGCTGGCGCAAAGTAAAGAACATTCAAATCAAATCACATTTTATTTGTCACATGCTTCGTAGGCAACAGGTGTGAAATGCTTACTTACGGGTCCAACAAAGGGTCCAACAATGCTTACTTACGGGTCCAACAAAGGGTCCAACAATGCTTACTTACGGGTCCAACAAAGGGTCCAACAATGCAGAGTTAAAGATAAGATAAAGATAAGGTAAAATAACATTTAAAAAAATGAAATAATGACATGAGGAATAAATACACAGTGAATAACAAATACAAATAACAAGTAAGAATAACATGGCTATATACAGGGAGTAGTAATCAACATGGCTATATACAGGGAGTAGTAATCAACATGGCTATATACAGGGAGTAGTAATCAACATGGCTATATACAGGGAGTAGTAATCAACATGGCTATATACAGGGAGTAGAAAATAACATGACTATATACAGGGAGTAGTAATCAACATGACTATATACAGGGAGTAGTAATCAACATGGCTATATACAGGGAGTAGTAATCAACATGGCTATATACAGGGAGTAGAAAATAACATGGCTATATACAGGGAGTAGAAAATATCATGGCTATATACAGGGAGTAGAAAATAACATGGCTATATACAGGGAGTAGAAAATAACATGGCTATATACAGGGAGTAGTAATCAACATGGCTATTTACAGGGAGTAGTAATCAACATGGCTATATACAGGGAGTAGTAATCAACATGGCTATATACAGGGATTAGTAATCAACATGGCTATATACAGGGAGTAGTAATCAACATGGCTATATACAGAGAGTAGAAAATAACATGGCTATATACAGGGAGTAGAAAATAACATGGCTATATACAGGGAGTAGTAATCAACATGGCTATATACAGGGAGTAGTAATCAACATGGCTATATACAGGGAGTAGTAATCAACATGGCTATATACAGGGAGTAGAAAATAACATGGCTATATACAGGGAGTAGTAATCAACATGGCTATATACAGGGAGTAGTAATCAACATGGCTATATACAGGGAGTAGTAATAAACATGGCTATATACAGGGAGTAGTTGTCACGACTTCCGCCGAAGTTGATGCCTCTCCTTGTTCGGGCGGCGTTCGGCGGTCATCGTCACCGGCTTTCTAGCTGCCACCGATCCATGTTTCTTTGTCCATTTGTTATGTCTTGATTGTTCACACCTGGTTCCCATTTCATTATGATTACTTCCCTATTTAAACCCTCTGATATTCATGAATTTTTGTGCGTTATTGTTTTACTGTTGGTCGTGTTCGTTGTATGCATTTCGTTAGTGTTTTAACCCTGCGTGGATTTTGTATATGACATTTTCTTAGGGTAAAGACATATGTTTTACTTAGTTCGGTGTCCTGCGATTGACTCTATTTCTCATCTCCTATACATGGACACTGACAGTAGTAATCAACATGGCTATATACAGGGAGTAGAAAATAACATGGCTATATACAGAGAGTAGAAAATAACATGGCTATATATAGGGAGTAGGAAATAACATGACTATATACAGGGAGTAGAAAATAACATGGCTATATACAGGGAGTAGAAAATAACATGGCTATATACAGGGAGTAGGAAATAACATGGCTATATGATTCGATGTGCAGGGGTACGAGGAAATTGAGGTAGCTATGTACCTGTACGCAGGTAGTCCGGGTAGCCATTTGATTAGCTATTTTGCAGTCTTGTTTAGAAGTCTTAAGGCTTGGGGATAGAAGCTGTTCAGGGTCCTGTTGGTAGCTATTGCCATACGGTAGCAGAGAGAACAGCCTGTAGCTTGGGTGGCTGGAGTCTTTGACAGTATTTTGGGCCTTCCTCTGACACCGCCTGGTATAGAGGTCCTGGATGGCAGGGAGCTCGGCCCCAGTGATGTACTGGGTCGTACACACCTACCCTCTGTAGTGCCTTGCAGTCGGATGAAGAGCAGTTGAAACACCAAACGGTGATGCAGCCAGTCAAGATGTTCTCAATGGTGCAGCTGTAGAACTTTTTGAGGATGAGGGTCCATGCCAAATCTTTTCAGCCTCCGCAGGGGAAGAGGCGTTGTCGTGCCGTCTTTACGACTGTGGTGGTGTGTTTGGACCATAATAGATCCTCAGTGATGTGGATATCGAGGAACTTGAAGCTCTCGACCTGCTCCACTAAAGCCCCGTCGATGTCAATTGGGGCGTGCTCGGCCCTCTGTTTCCTGTAGTCCACGATCAGCTCCTTGGTCTTACTGACACTGAGGGAGAGATTGTTGTCCTGGCAACACACTGCTAAGTCTCTGACCTCCCCCTGCAGGCTGTCTCATTGCCGTCGGTGATCAGACCTGCCACCACCAGGCCTACCACCGTCGTGTCGTCGGCAAACTTTGTGGGTGAACAGGGCCTGAGGGGCCCTGTGATGAGGGTCAGCGTGGCGGATGTGTTGTTGCTTACCCTCACCACCTGGGGTCGGCCCATCAGGAAGTCCAGGATCCAGTTGCAAAGCGAGGTGTTTAGTCACAGGGTTCTTAGCTTAGTGATGAGCTTCGAGGGAACTATGGTGTTGCACGCTGAGCTGTAGTCAATGAACAGCATTTTTACGTAGGTATTCATTTTGTCTAGGTGGGAAAGGGCAGTCTGGAGGGCAATGGAGTGTGTGTGCGTATGTGTGTGCCACATGTACAGTAATATTCCCAACATAACTCACAACCCTCACAAACATCGGCATTACATTACTTTTTCCTCTTTGCCCCCTGCCTCACCCTCTCTTTTACATTTATCTGCCTCTCCTCCTCCTCTTCATCTTTTTCCTTTTCCCTCCCTCTCCCTCTGTATATCATTCTCCCTCTCCCTCTCTCGTTATCTCTCCCCCTCTCGTTATCTCTCTCCCTCTCTCGTTATCTCTCTCCCTCTCTGGTTTGGTATCAGTGGGTGGGGTGCCATTCTCTCTGACAGGGACTGCACTGACGTCAATGACATTCTTCTCATGCCTAGTGCGACATCAGACACCAGTGCACGAGAGACTACTCTGCCGCACAGATGGCAGGCTGCTGCCAAACCCTGGACCGGAGCAGATAGGAACACTGGAGCTGGACTGGAAGTGGGAAAAGGGTAATGCTGTACATACCGCCAGCAGGGACATGTTGCTGTTCTTAACTAATGTATGTTGTCATTGCTTTGGAAATCATAATTACCATAACCATCATCATCATTGTGTTTTGGTTTGATTCCATTATATTTGATGTCCAATCTGTAAGATATAAAACTAGAAGGAAACTCTTCGAGAGATACACCTGGTGGCAGGTAGCCTAGTGGTTAGCGGTGGGCCTAGTAACTGAAAGGTTGTCAGTTTGAATCCCAGAGTCGACAAGGTGAAACATCTGTTTATGTGCCCTTGAGCAAGGCACTTAAACCTCCCAGGGTCGCCATTGATAATGGCAGACCAAGGCCGTGACCCCACTCACCGAGGATGTCTCAGGGAGAGTTGGGATATGCAAGAAAATTATATTATTATTACATGGCAATACTTTGTCCCTTATACCATGTTGTTCTTCTATAACTACTATGATAACAACAATGCAATTATCCAGGATGCAGTCTGTCCCTATTAAGTGAAGCACATCAGATCAGAATGAATAAAGTGACAACTGTTTTTACTCCCTCAACACCTAGTCTGGATCACAGCAGGTTGCTTACTACTAGACCAGCACTATCGTCTCTCAGAGCTCAGAGTTCATACACCTACATCACTCCTCATTGGTCTATTCTGCTCATCAGTCTATTCTTAGTCCGCTCTAAAATTAGCCATCTTCAAACACCAACCAACCAATCGATGGAGAGATGTCTGATAAACTAAGTGATAGAGATGGAAGGGATGGGGACAAATGTGGAAGAGACCAGCATAATGTCATGTGGGACTCATGGCAGGGCTCGTCTAATGCCCCACTGGCCGCTCTATGTCCCATTTAGACTGTTATAAATCCCCTCCTTATTGTCTGTCTCAACAGGATGGCACTGCCTGGCCAGCACAGACCTCTGCATGAATTACAAGTAGTCAATACACTCAAACAACAAGCTGATGACTCAAGCTTTCTTTTATAGCCCATAATGGATGCACTCTGATCAGTTCTAAATATAGTGCAATGTCATCAATTCATCATACACTGTGTTCTACGCATGTTCCACGGTAGATAGGAGAGTGTTGTGTGAGAAAATGATGTTTTGAATGTCATGTCACCTTTCACTTGAGCATACTGTATTTGGGTTTGGTATTTCACACATGCATATTGTTTTAACAGGGCTAGCTTGGATTCTAGCTTGGATATGTGTTTGTGAGAGAGGAGGATAGAAAGGAAAAGGGCATGCATAGGAGATCTACAATACCCTGAGTGTGAGAAGAGCAGACTATGAGACAGAGTATGGGACCTACTAACAGAGTACGGGGCCTAATACAGGACATAATGACAGAGTATGGGACCTATATGACAGAGTATGGGACCTACTAACAGAGTATGGGACCTACTATCAGAGTATGGGACCTACTACAGGACCTACTATCATAGTATGGGACCTACTATCAGAGTATAGAACCTTCTAACAGAGAATGGGATCTATTGGCAAAGTATGGGACCTAATAACAGAGTATGGGACCTACTAACAGAGTATGGGACCTACTGGAAGAGTATGGGACCTACTACAGGACCTACTATCAGAGTATGGGACTTACTAACAGAGAACGGGATCCATTGGCAGAGTATGGGACCTACTGGCAGAGTATGGAACCTACTGGCAGAGTATGGAACCTACTAACAGAGTATGGGATCTATTGGCAGAGTATGGGACCAACTGGCAAAGTATGGGACCTACTAACAGAGTATGGGACCAACTGGTAGAGTATTGGACCTACTACAGGACCTACTATCAGAATATGGGACCTACTATCAGAGTATGGGACCTACTATAGGACCTACAAACAGAGTATGGGACCTGTATGACTGAGTATGGGACGTACTGACAGAGTATGGGACCTACTACCAGAGTATGGGACCTACTACCAGAGTATGGGACCTACTACAGGACCTACTAACAGAGCATGGAACCTACTACAGGACCTACTATCAGAATATGGGACCTACTAACAGAGCATGGAACCTACTATCAGAGTATGGGCCTACTACAGGAACTACTGGCAGAGTATGGGACCTACTACAGGACCTACTAACAGAATATGGAACCTACTTTCAGAGTATGGGACCTACTAACAGAGTATGGGCCTACTACAGGAACTACTGGCAGAGTATGGGACCTACTGGCAGAGTATGGGACCTACTACTGGACCTACTATCAGAGTATGGGACCTACTGGTAAAGTATGGGACCTACTAACAGAGTATGGGACCTACTACAGGAACTACTGTCAGAGTATGGGACCTACTGGTAAAGTATGGGACCTACTAACAGAGCATGGGACCTACTATCAGAGTATGGGACCTATTGACAGAGTATGGGATCTACTGACAGAGTATGGGATCTGCTAACAGAGTATGGGATCTATTGGCAGAGTATGGAACCTACTGGCAGAGTATGGGACCTACTAACAGAGTATGGGACCTACTAACAGAGTATGGGACCTACTAACAGAGAATGGGACCTACTATCAGAGTATGGGACCCAATAACAGAGCATGGAACCTACTGTAAGAGAATGGGACCTACCACAGGACCTACTAACAGAGTATGGGACCTACTAACAGAGTATGGGACCTACTATCAGAGTATGGGACCTACTACCTGAGTATGGGACCTACTACAGGAACTACTAACAGAGTATGGGACCTACTGACAGAGTATGGGACCTACCATCAGAGCATGGGTCCTACTACCAGAGTATGGTTCCTACTACAGGAACTACTAACAGAGTATGGGACCTACTACCTGAGTATGGGACCTACTACCGGGCCTACTGTCAGAGTATGGGTTCTACTACCTGAGTATGGGACCTACCATCAGAGCATGGGTCCTACTACCAGAGTATGGTTCCTACTACAGGAACTACTAACAGAGTATGGGACCTACTAACAGAGTATAGATCCTATTACAGGAACTACTAACAGAGTATGGGACCTACTAACAGAGTATAGATCCTATTACAGGACCAACTAACAGAGTATGGGACCTACTAACAGAGTATAGGTCCTACTACAGTACATAGTGCTAGAGGACAAGGAGAGGTGCACTTCAAGAACAGGTCTCTTCTGGTCCACTGGGCTTCTATCCCTGTCGCCTCTCCCTAACAAAAATACCTGAGAGAGAAGCCCTATGCTGAAGAAAAAGTGGACGACTCTCCTCTCATCTTTGACAAAGGCTACCCACAATCTGTATCTTACAGATTTCATACAGTACAATATGAAAGCTAACTTGATATTGTCATTTCACTGTTCTGTTGGTTGGCTCTGGGCGTCCTGTGGCGTTCTGCATTAGCATCGAATAGCCCCCGTGATATACAACTTTTCAAGGAAGTTAGGAACAAATATACACAGGCAGTTAGGAAAGCTAAGGCTAGCTTTTTCAAACAGAAATTTGCATCCTGTAGTACTAACTCAAAAAGGTTCTGGGACACAGTAAAGTCCATGGAGAATAAGAGCACCTCCTCCCAGCTGCCCACTGCTCTGAGGCTAGGAAACACTGTTACCACCAATAAATCCACTATAATTGAGAATTTCAACAAGCATATCTCTAAGGTTGGCCATGCTTTCCACCTGGCTACCCCTACCCCGGTCAACTGCCCGGCACCCTCCACAGCAACCTGCCAAAGCCCCCACCATTTCTCCTTCAACGAAATCCAGATAGCTGATGTTCTGAAAGAGCTGCAAAATCTGGACCCATACAAATCAGCCGGGCTAGACAATCTGGACCCTCTCTTTCTAAAATGATCTGCCGAAATTGTTGCAAACCCTATTACTAGCCTGTTCAACCTCTCTTTCGTATTGTCTGAGATTCCCAAAGATTGGAAAGCTCCCACGGTCATCCCCCTCTTCAAAGGGGGTGACACTGTAGACCCAAACTGCTACAGACCTTTATCTATTCTACCCTGTCTTTCTAAGGTCTTCGAAAGCCAAGTTAACAAACAGATTACCGACCATTTCGAATCCCACCGTACCTTCTCCGCTATGCAATCTGGTTTCAGAGCTGGTCATGGGTGCACCTCAGCCACGCTCAAGGTCCTAAACGACATCATAACAGCCATCGATAAGAGACATTACTGTGCAGCCGTATTCATCGACCTGGCCAAGGCTTTCGACTCTGTCAATCACCACATTCTTATTGGCAGACTCGACAGCCTTGGTTTCTCAAATGATTGCCCCGCCTGGTTTACCAACTACTTCTCTGATGGAGTTCAGTGTGTCAAATCGGAGGGCCTGTTGTCCGGACCTCTGGCAGTCTCTATGGGGGTGCCACAGGGTTCAATTCTCGGGCCGACTCTCTTCTCTGTATACATCAACGATGTCGCTCTTGCTGCTGGTGATTCTCTGATCCACCTCTACGCAGATGACACCATTCGGTATACTTCTGGCCCCTCTTTGGGCACTGTGTTAACTAACCTTCAGACGAGCTTCAATGCCATAGAACTCTCCTTCCGTGGCCTCCAACTGCTCTTAAATGCAAGTAAAACTAAATGCATGCTATTCAATCGATCACTGCTCGCACCTGCCCACCCGTCCAGCATCACTACTCTGGACGGCTCTGACTTAGAATACATGGACAACTACAAATACCTAGGTGTCTGGAGAGACTGTAAACTCTCCTTCCAGACTCACATTAAGCATCTCCAATCCAAAATTAAATCAAGAATCGGCTTCCTATATCGCAACAAAGCATCCTTCACTCATGCTGCCAAACATACCCTCGTAAAACTGACCATCCTACCGATCCTCGACTTCGGCAATGTCATCAATAAAATAGTCTCCAACACTCTACTCAACAAATTGGATGCAGTCTACTACAGTGCCATCCGTTTTGTCACCAAAGCCCCATACACTACCCACCACTGCGACCTGTACGCTCTCGTTGGTTGGCCCTCACTTCTTCCTCGTCGCCAAACCCACTGGCTACAGGTTATCTACAAGTCTCTGGTAGGTAAAGCCCCGCCTTATCTCAGCTCACTGGTCACCATAGCAGCACCCACCCGTAGCATGCGCTCCAGCAGGTATATCTCACTGGTCACCCCCAAAGCCAATTCCTCCTTTGGTCGCCTTTCCTTCCAGTTGCCAGTGACTGGAACGAACTGCAAAAATCACTGAAGCTGGAGACTCATATCTCCCTCACTAGCTTTAAGCACCAGCTGTCAGAGCATCTCACAGATCACTGCACCTGTACATAGCCCATCTTTAAACAGCCCATCTATCTACCTCATCCCCTTACTGTATTTATTTTATTTATCTTGCTCCTTTGCACCCCATTACCTCTACTTGCACATTCATCTTCTGCACATCTGCCATTCCAGTGTTTAATTGCTATATTGTAATTACTTCGCCACCATGGCCTATTCATTTCCTTATCTCCCTTATCTTACCTCATTTGCACTCACTGTATATAGACTTTTTGTTTTCTTTTTTTCTACTGTATTATTGACTGTATGTTTTGTTTATTCCATGTGTAACTCTGTGTTGTTGTATGTGTCGAATTGCTATGCTTTTTCTTGGCCAGGTCGCAGTTGCAAATGAGAACTTGTTCTCAACTAGCCTACCTGGTTAAATAAAGGTGAAATATATATATATATATATATTTTAAATAAAGTACATTGTTTGTGAATTCCCGGTCCCTTTCATGGTGTGTTTGTTAGACACACTGATTTAGATGTCTGACCTCCTATCACTGTATACCCAGGTCACTGCTACAGTGGGTAGTGAAAGGTGAGGGGTCACACTGTCCGGCTAAGCACACCCACAGACGTACAGCAGCAACCTGATGCTAGCAGGATCCCATAGGGCTGTGAGGAATGTAGCGACATGATGCTAGCAGGATCCCATAGGGCTGTGTGGAATGTAGGGACCGGCTATGAGCTATCAGTCAGGGGATGGAGCATGGCGCCTGACAGCACATGGGCACAGAAGCCTTTACACACAAGGCTGAGTGACAGACTGACAGACCGAGAGACCGAGAGACAGACAGACAGACAGACAGACAGACAGACAGACAGACAGACAGACAGACAGACAGACCACAAGTCCAACAGTCCTGCTGGTCGTACTGTACCAGGGTTGCTAACCACTGTCCTGCAGCCTATATGGTTTTTGCTTCCCGTTGTGCTATACTGTACATAGAGGCGTATCTCTTCTAAACATGGACGGCTTTTATCCAGTGTCCTATTGTTTGGCTCCCCCTAAAGGATGTCTGTGTCATCATCCTCCGTCTCTGGTCTGACAGTTCCCATCCCCCCATCTGTCATATCAGAATGCCATGACACCATCATCAAGGCCTCTTGCCTTTTCCACAGCTGATAGAATGGACAATATTGCTGTAGAACGGTAGAGCATTTTCTCTCCCTCCTTTCAATTGTATCAATATATTCATACAGTACACACACACGCGCACGCACGCACGCACACACACACACACGCACGCACGCACGTACGCACGCACGCACGCATGCACGCACACACACACACACACACACACACACACACACACACACACACACACACACACACACACACACACACACATACACATACATACATACATACATACATACACACACATATACACATACACACCACACTTACAGACTATCAGCGTACCTGTGAAGGTGGTCTTGGTGATGGGTGGTGGATTACACATGGGTGATCTCCTGATGTGGGGAGAAACAAAACACACATTGATACATCTCCTCCCAAAACAACACTACTGCACTACCTCCTATCTCTCCCCTATCGAACTCCTCCTATCTATCTTCCCCCTCTCTTTCTCCTCCTCTTTGTCTCACTAACAGAGGTCAATATACTGCACTGTTCCCTGTTCAGCTGAATCAGTCCTCATTCATCACAGATCTCACGTTGAACAAGAGCAATATGGCAGGGGGTGCACCTTTACTGAGTGCTGTTGTAGTCCCAGTCAAGAACAGTAGGGGGAGAACTACAGCAAAGGAGTGACATTCACGTCTTCTCCACCACATTGTGTAAAATGCAGCAGCAGCAAGTGCCTGGCGGAATAACGCGCAGACCAAAGAGAGATGGCATGGGGAATACTGAAGCCATTTTTAACAAAACACCATAGCAGGAGACTTCATTTGGAGATATCATCATATAATTACATATATAGTCCCAAAAAAGAAAAACAACACTAATATTTGGCAATAAATTGGTTATTTGATTGCCTTGCTCTAGACTACTACACAGCAGTAAATACAGATTCATTGTGTACACAGTGTATGCTTCTGAGGACTTACTTGTTAGACGCTCTGTCTTGTGAACAATTGCTTAATGCAGCAAAATGATTCCGTACAGTTCTTAGACTGGCCAGAACCTGAAGGAGATCAGGACAGATTAACATTAAAGCCCTCAAAATAATCTCACACGTTTGAACAGGGATCGAACAATGGGCCTGTGTCTATTGCACAATATCATGATAACATACTCTACTGTGGTTTCCCCAAGGAATTAGGCAGCAAAACAACACAATACAACTTGTTTAGCATGTGTGCCATTGCTCACCTGTGCAAATGGTGTTACAATCATATCGTCGCCATGACTGCAAAAAGAGACCAAGATAAAGAGAGGTTACATTTTATTTTTTGACACACCTGGACACACTTTTATACACAGATCTAAACATGACCTTCAAATTTCCACCCGCTCTGTGACAAAGAGGAAATGACTCCAGCCATGTTATGGCAGTACGTGTAACATGGATATATGGCAAGTCTACTAGGCTATATTATGGATATATCTATAAACATATCTGCTTCTTCATTGACTCTATGCACTTTCACTTTTTACCACAAGCCAGGAACGTGCCAATAGAGTGGACCACCCGGTTCTCTAAAAAACCTGCCTATGACTCGCACGGCAGCTCCTAAACTCTGACACTGGTCACAATGACCGCAAGAAAACTCTTTCCTCCTCTCCTTCTAAATTACTGTCTCCCTGGTGATTCCTGTGGGTGTAAAACAGTGTGCAATCCCCCCAACCCCTCCTCACTTTATCCCCCAATCCCCACTCACTTCCTGTGCTGCCACAAGTCTGAGGGCACAAAGTAAGGGGGGTGGCATCATGCCCTGTCATCCTAGGAGACTAGGGTGGAATGTGCCACAAACACTGCCCTCTGAACTTAGAGAAAGAGGGAGGGCGGGAATGGGAGGAAGAAATAGACATGAAGAAAAATCACCTGCTCCAAGGTTGTGATACTATTGTATCACTGGCATTTCATTAGCAGCAGTAGTAGTTATGGTCATAGAAGTAAACTAGTAAACTATTACAGAGGCAATCTCAATCCTCTATTTCTCCATAACATTCTTCTATATCGTCCCTTTTCAGTAAAGGGGAAAATACTTTTACAGAGCTTGAAAAAGAGGACAAGCGAAAGAGATAGAGGGAGAGATATAGAGAGATGTTTCACATGCCAATAAAGCCCCTTAAATTGAATTGAGAGAGAGCGTGAGAGAGAGAGAACGAGTGGGGAGGGAGGGAGAGAGAGATTAGGCTAGAGGTTGCATTCCAGCTTCCCTCTCCTCCTGTCTTCCCTCCCCCCAGCCCCTAACACTGGATTGTGTTAGCTAGTACCCAGCAGGATTTATTTATTTTTTATCTGCAGACAGAACTGTTTACATAGAGGCACCAAAGAAATTTCAATAAGATTCTGTCAGTAAATTATTTCCTTAGAGACATCTATGTTCCCTATGTTTATTTCCCTAGAAAACCAAGTCATTTAGTCCAATATACTGTGTTTGGGATTCATGTCAGTGTTACATAGCAAAGACATCGGTTTCTAATTTTACTGTACATCAATGATAAGCCCCAGAGTAACAGTTGGCCCTCTGAGTAACATTTGGCCTCCAGAGTAACATTTGGTCCCCAGGGTAACAGTTGGCCCCCAGAGTAACAGTTGGCCCCCAGGGTAACAGTTGGCCCCCAGGGTAACAGCTGGACCTCCAGGGTAACAGTTAAATAACCCCTGTGAAAACACTCTATTTCTTCAGTGTGAGAAATAGTAATGCATGTGTAGAAAGATAATGTGTGTGTGGATGGGGGGCGGCAATAGGTGAGCTATGATCGACTGAAATAGAACGAGAGAGAGTGTGAGACTGAGTGTGAACAGAGAGGCAGCTGGAGAAAGGAACACTCACATGTCACTGGCGATGGAGGAGTTTCTGGACATGGACTTGGGTGACAGGTCATAGTCCGAGTCGGAGCGGTAGAGGAAGGACTCTCTCCGCTGACTGTGGACAAAGTTGCCCTGCAGTATGAGCCCAGACCCCGGGCTGGCCATGGGGTCCAGTGGGCTGCGCCCCGACGATGTGCCGTTGTCCACATCGAAACTGTCACACAACAACCAGAGAGAGAGAAGAAACATTAGACATAATCATTTACCAGTGTGGCTGTTTGGCTTTTTGTTAATTTGTACTTTAAAGAACACTGGGCAGGTTGTTTAGGATTCTAAACATTCTCTCAAGTATCCAAAAGCCTTTATGTGGCAACTGTATCTCAGGCCAGTACTGCAGCTGTATTGGTGAGTAACACAGCTCTGATAAAGACAATGACTCATTGGGTCACCGCCACCACCTGGGACAATGACGCAATCCCCCTGTGATGTCACTGCTCCTTAGTGTCTCCCCAGATGATCCTCACCCCAGGGATTACACCTGTCACCCAGGGTTACGTGACCTGTTACCTGGGTAACAAGGCCTGGCTCTACTGTAATCCTCCAGTTGAAGTGATTCCCCCCATGTAGTACCAGACACATCCTCATCATCGTAATCACCACTGTCAGCTATGTGATGAGAAAAGCTGTGGTGATAACGTGTGTGCTTCCGTGCATGCGGCGTGCTTGTGTGTGTGGTGAAGGGAACAGTGTGAGCAGAGTGGACTGGGTCAGCTGATTCTGTGCTCATCACTGTGTATATTGATGACATGTTGTGGTGGCTATGGATGGGTCCAGCACATTATGCACTCTGTCTGCCCTGCACAGCATATTCCCTCTATCACCTGGATGAAGAGCATCTCCCTGGAACTTTAGAATGAAATCCAATGGCAGATTCTGGCCTTTGATCGAATATTCCTATTGATTGAAATACATTACATCAAAAATGGCCACTGATTCAATCTGTGTTTAACTGTAAGATTCCCTAATAGAACCATGTGATTCCACAAAGATTTAACATGACATGAGATTCAGCAAGCTTATTAAAATGCAACTAACAAAAAAGGACTGTAATCAAGTTACATATTCAAATATAGCGCTGATGGCGATTCCACTGTGGTGTATCATTTAAGTCTTTTCTCCCATCTTCCTGCTCCTTTCATAATACCAGGGTCATTCAGACACACAGGCATTCACAATTACAAAGTATAGTAGAGTGGAGGCTGCTGAGGGGAGGACAGCTCATAATGTCTGGAGCTGTGTAAATGGACTGGGGTCAAATACATGGTAACCATGTGCTTGATGTATTAGATAGCATTCCACTCATTCCTCTCCAGCCATTACCACGAGCCCCCCCCCCCCCAATTAAGGTGCCACCAAGCTTCTGTGTATCAGGGCCTGCTGCCTACACTCTGTTCCCCCTGGGTAGGGTTGCACAGAGAGGGTATATCACTGAAAACTTTTGAAGTTTACCAGTAAACTACCTGCATTTTGGTAACTTTCAAGGAATAAATAAAATGTTATCAGGTGACATGTTCTAGTGGCCTTTTTGGGTACTTCAGATTATCACAGGTTTCTGTAATTATCTCTGGCCCTCTGTGTTTACACATGTCAAATATAGATTTTAATCTAATAAAGTGTTAATAATGACAGAGCTGTAAAACATGATCCCAAATATAAACCATCAACTTAATGAATACCATTGGTGTTTAATATGAGGGTTTCAGCATGCATATCTAGTATATATATTTTTGATGTGTTTTTTCACACACTTTTATTTATTTTACTGTGTCAGTATGTCTTTGTTGTAAATATTTTAGGGCCAAACTGGTGTCAGTTGTGAAGGAAGACTATAGTTGGAAGAGTTGCAGAGTTAATTGAAAATAATGGCGATGTTGATTAGATGCTTTTAATAAGGCTATTTTCTCTTGCACCATGAGGTCCCTGCTCTAGAAACTCATGGACAATATGGACACAGATATAAAACATGTATACACTTTAAAAAAGTTATTCAATTATAAATTACCAAACTTTCCATAGATTGCGACAGATTACAGATGATTCCGGGTAATTTTGGTATATTACCGGTAGCTTTGCGACCCTACCCCTAGGTCATATCACTACACCAGGCCAGGGTTCAGCCTGAAACACACCCACACGAGCACCCACACACACCCACACACACCCACACATTACACACACATTATAGATGCCACTCCACCTAACACTGCCCTCCAGAGCCAGAACACCAGCATGTCTATCTCTCGCACACAGAATTATATTCTGGCGTTACCATTTGCTGTCACACAGGACATACCAAGACTTAACCAATGATGCTCATTGCAGGTCAAAACTTTGCTTTTTTAGAAGTGCTTACTCAATCCAGCACCTGGGAAGCATTTTAGGATGTGCTCCGCTAAAGAACACAGGACATTCCATAAATGTTTTCATGGGTAATCATGTGGCTATAAGTCTGTGATGCCCTCAGCCCAGTGTCCACCCAGAGGACAGAGCAGGGAGGGCCCGAGAAGCTGAGAGGCAGGGTCTAGGAGGCAGAGAGGCCTTAAAGGAAAACTCTACCCAAAAACTATCTTTCGGTATTAGTTTCATTCGTCCATTGTTGATATAGTCCAAATGTTTTGCATATCAGCAATCACGTTCTCAAGATATATAACTTTCAAAATGCAGAAATACAGCCGGAATGATGCACGGCGGAGAGGATGGCCCATTCATTTTCAATGAAGCCTGGGGGGGGGGGAATTCAAGTTTCAAGTTTTAACGTCACATGGACAAGTACAGTGAAATGCCTTTCTTGCAATGCAGTAATCAATAACATTGTATGAACGTAGTCTGCGTGGTGAAACGTAAACAGTATGTCCAACAGCCGGACCAGCTAACTTTCATTTACATTTACATTTAAGTAATTTAGCAGACGCTCTTATCCAGAGCGACTTACAAATTGGTGCATTCACCTTATGATATCCAGTGGAACAACCACTTTACAATAGTGCATCTAAATCTTTTAATGGGGGGGGGGGGGGTTAGAAGGATTACTTTATCCTATCCCAGGTATTCCTTAAAGAGGTGGGGTTTCAGGTGTCTCCGGAAGGTGGTGATTGACTCCGCTGTCCTGGCGTCGTGAGGGAGCTTGTTCCACCATTGGGGTGCCAGAGCAGCGAACAGTTTGGACTGGGCTGAGCGGGAACCGTGCTTCCTCAGAGGTAGGGGGGCCAGCAGGCCAGAGGTGGATGAACGCAGTGCCCTTGTTTGGGTGTAGGGCCTGATCAGAGCCTGAAGGTATGGAGGTGCCGTTCCCCTCACAGCTCCGTAGGCAAGCACCATGGTCTTGTAGCGGATGCGAGCTTCAACTGGAAGCCAGTGGAGAGAGCGGAGGAGCGGGGTGACGTGAGAGAACTTGGGAAGGTTGAACACCAGACGGGCTGCGGCGTTCTGGATGAGTTGTAGGGGTTTAATGGCACAGGCAGGGAGCCCAGCCAACAGCGAGTTACAGTAATCCAGACGGGAGATGATAAGTGCCTGGATTAGGACCTGCGTTGCTTCCTGTGTGAGGCAGGGTCGTACTCTGCGAATGTTGTAGAGCATGAACCTACAGGATCGGGTCACCGCCTTGATGTTAGTGGAGAACGACAGGGTGTTGTCCAGGATCACGCCAAGGTTCTTAGCACTCTGGGAGGAGGAAACAAGGGAGTTGTCAACCGTGATGGCGAGATCATGGAACGGGCAGTCCTTTCCCACTCTAGCTAGCTGACACTATCAGTCACGTTTAACAATACAAATCTTTGTTTTCTAATCTATTTTTGTATTAAACATTATTATTATTTCATTTTTATAAGATGTTTTAAAATATTTGATAAACAATACACATAAAAACACAAACATTACTACATCACCCCTACCCAGACCCACTAGTCCCCCACTCTTATCTCCGGCGCCCGCATCACTTTCTGTCACATGTTCTCAAACTGTACTATTTTGTTTCTCTCCGTCGCCCACACTCTTTCAATTTTTAGATAATAAAGCATTTTCCATTGCGTGAACGATGGAGGATTGGCTGATTTCCAGTTTGAGAATACGTTTTTTTTTTAAAGATAATTGATGAAAAGAGTATTGTCCAACCCATCAGTTATCTCACTACACCCTCAAGTGGCTGAGAGACAGGGTCTGGGAGGCAGAGCCTGAGAGGCAGGACCTGGGAGACAGAGAGGCTAAGAGGCAGGGCCTACGAGACAGAGAGACAGAGAGGCAAGGCCTGGGAGGCAGAGCCTGAGAGGCAGAGCGGCTGAGAGGCATAGCTAGGGCTGTTGTGGTGACCATATTACTGCCACACCGGCAGTCACTAGTCATGAAGGCAGTCAAATTCCATGTGACCGTTTAGTCATGGAAATTAGGCTTCTCCAAGCTCTGATGCTAGCCTACCAAACTTACTAACTGCCTGGTACTCATCACTCTATTGTCCCTCGAATCATGCTGACATCTATGCAAATATTACAGATAGAAGGAGGTTAGTTACAAGTATATTTGTTAATATGGCTTGTTCTAAAAAAAGAAAAGTTGACTCTGAAAACCATATATTCATTCAGACGAGTGGACGGAACAGTATTTACTCATTCTCTCCGCAACTAGCACAAAACCAATGTGTCTGATATGCAGTGAGTCCGTAGCTCTCGTGAAAAGTGCCAATGTTAAGTGCCATTATGACACCAGGCATAGTACATTGGATCAGAAGTATCCCCTGAACATGGAGGTGAGAACAAACAAGATTAACCAATTCAGATCCCAGCATGAGAGGTCCACCAAAGTCCTTGTCAATTCACTAACAACCCAACAACATGCAATGGAGTGTTCACTGAGGATAGATTGGGTTTTGGGAAAACACCAAAACATTTTCAGACGCTGAGATGGTAAAAGAATGCATGTGTGAAGTTGCTGACACCTTGCTTGAAGGTAAACTAAAAGATGAGCTCATGGAAAAGATCCCACTGTCAGATTCCACAGCAATGAGGACAACTGAAATATTAGCTGAAGATTTAACAACTTGATGAGGCCATTCAGAATGCACCTGTCAGGGCTTTCAGAAGGATCGGACCAATACGCAGCGTGTTCGTAGTTCCACATATTTTATTAAATTGTGAAACTAATGCAATATACAATAAACTTGAAATACAAAACAAGAAAGCCGTGACGCAGAGCAGGCATACACTACTCACAAAATTAACAACCCACGGCATACAAATGGAAAACCCCCTACATAAATATGATTTCCAATCAGAGGCAACAAGAAGCAACTGCCTCCAATTGGAGATCAACCCCAAACAAAACCCGACATAGAAATAGAAACCCTAGAACTCAAAACATAGAAATAGCAACCCAGACAACCAACCAAACACCCCCTGCCACGCCCTGACCCATCTACTACAGAAAAATGACTTCTTACAATGGTCAGGACGTGACAGTAACCCCCCCCACAAAGGTGCAGACCCCGACTGCACACAACCCCCCCCCCCAAAACAACAACCACAAAAACACAAGGGGAAGGTAGGGAGGGCGACAAAAGTCTATGGCGGCTCATGTGCTCCACCCAGAGGAGGTTCCAATCTCCAAGCCGCCGCTGGAGGATCTGGGCTGAAGGCCCTGGGCCGCAGACCGCCGCTGAAGGTCCTGGGCCGCAGACCACCGCTGAAGGCTGCGGGCTGGGGAGCGTCGCTGGAGGCTCCGGACTGGGGAGACGCACTAAGGGCCGAGTGCTCACAGCAGGCACCGGCCGTACCGGGTTATGGATGCATACTGAACGTGGCGCAGGAACCGGTCTCACCGGACTGGGGAGACGCACTGGGGACCGAGTGCTCAAAGCAGGCACCGGCCGTACTGGGTTATGGATACGTACTGAAGACATGATGCGTGGTACTGGCTTAGGTGGCGCCAGACTGGCAACACGCACCTCAAGATGAGTGCAGGGAGCAGGAACAGGACGTACCGGGCTATGTAGGCGAACTGGAGACCTGGCATGCTGAGCAGGCCTACTCCTTCCGGGTTCAATGACCATCTTCGCCCTACACCGGTGAGGAGCTTGCACCGACCGCACCGGGTCTGTGAGTGCGTATGGGCGATATAGTGCGCACCACACTAACTCATCGCTCGCTCCTCAGCACGCCCGCTCCGCCGTGCTCTTTCAGCCAGTACTTCTCTTCGGATTCTCGCGCTTGACTCCTTGACTGGCTTCTGTCTGCTCCACGGCTCTCTCCGATAGGCACGGGAAGTTAGATTAGGGCTCCCCCTGATATCGACAAACTCCCCTTATGCCACCACCCAAAAAAAAGAATTATGGGGCTGCCTCTCCACCTTGATTATTGGTGGATATAGCGCTTCGTAGTATCGTCGCTCCCTCTTGGCTTCCTCTAATTCCTCCTTCGGGCGACTATACTCCCCAGCCTGGCTCCAGGGTCCTTTTCCATCTAATATTTCCTCCCAAGTCCACGACTCCAAGTACTTTTTGTCACGCTGCTTGGTCCTTTTATGGTGGGTAGTTCTGTCACAGGGGTCGTTGAATGTAAACCAAGACGCAGCGTGGATAGTGCTCATTCTTAATTCTTTAATGAAGACACTTTAAAAAAAAACTAAAAAAAACGACCAACAACAGTCCCGTCAGGTACACTTAGACTAAACGGAAACAACTACCCACGGCATACAAATGGAAAACCCCCTACATAAATATGATCTCCAATCAGAGGTAACAATTGGAGATCAACCCCAAACAAAACCCGACATAGAAATAGAAACCCTAGAACCCAAAACATAGAAATAGCAACCCAGACAACCAACCAAACACCCCCTGCCAGGCCCTGACCCATCTACTATAGAAAAAGGACTTCTTACAATGGTCAGGACGTGACAGCACCATGCATTTCATTAGATGTGGATGAATCAACAGATAACACTGATAAGGGCCAGCTTCTGGTGTTTGTCAGATTTAATAACAAAACAAAGAAAGAATTCAGTAAGTAGCTGTTAGGTTTAACACATCTAGAAGCACACACATGGGGAGAGGATATCCATGAGGCCATCAAAGGGATGCTGACAAAAAGGGATAGGGATCTGAAGTCAGAGGTCTCCATCAGCACAGATGGAGCTCCAGCCATGATAGGAAGAGGGAGGCGACTGGTTGCACATTTAAAAGAGGACCACCCTGACCTGACATCATATCACCGCATCATCATCCATCAATCTGTCCTGTGTACCAGTTTGGAAAAACAGAATTCTGAGGTCATGACAACGATGATGAAACTGATCAACTTTTTGAGAGCAACATCATCCCTACAACACCGCCTGCTACGAGGCATTCTGACAGAGGCCAATACCAGTTTTGATGACTTACTACTGCACAGCAACGTCAGATGGTTCAGCAAAGGCAGGGTTTTGGAACGCTTTTGGGCCATTCAGGAGGTCATCAAAGCTTTCTTATCAGAGCAAAAGGGTGACAAGGCAACTTGGTTTTCAGAGTTTTTGGAAGATGAGGAGAAGATGGAAGCAGTTGCGTTTTTGACAGACATTACATCACACCTTAATAAACTGAATGTTAAGCTACAGGGACGGGACAACACAGTGTGTGATATGATAAGAGCAGTCCAGGCTTTCCAGAAGAAATTGGAGCTTTTCAAGAATGCTCTCCAGGGAGAACTTGTCCACTTCCCCAATCTTTTGGTGCAAACGCAGGGAGACAAAGATGTTCCCAACCATATTGATTTCCTCCAGAACCCCTTCTTGGTTACAAATGTGACAAAGTTGTCAGAAGAAGCAAAACAGATCTTCAGATGGGTAGATGTTGCATCACTGCAAATGGAGTTGATTAACTGGTGCTGCCCATCTTGGCTAGGACGCTCTTGAAAAAGAGATTTTAAATCTCAATGAGCCCTTCCTGGTTAAATAAAGGTTTAATAATAATTTAATTAAGCGGCAAGAAAATGTGTCTTTGAAGGACCAGGCTGGGGATTGTGACCCTGTCACTTTCTGGGGAAAGACGGTGCCTGCAGCTGATGTCCCTGTTCTCAGGAGACTGGCACCGTACATCCCGACCATGTTTGGCTCCACATACAGCTGTGAATCAGCCTTCTCCACAATTAACTTTATTACAAACAAACACCGCACCAGGCCCACCAATGAACACCTGCACCAGTGTCTCAGAGTGGCTCTCACACCACTTGTGCCAAAGTTCAAAGCATTTGCAGGATACAGAAAGTGTAATTTCTCTCATTAATGCAGGGCAAGGCCCACAGTGACTTATACATGAATCTTGCATGGCCCACAGTGACTTATACATGAATATTGCATGGCCCACAGTGACTCAACATGAATATTGCATGGCCCACAGTGACTCAACATGAATATCGCATGGCCCACAGTGACTCAACATGAATATTGCATGGCCCACAGTGACTCAACATGAATATTGCATGGCCCACAGTGACTCAACATGAATATTGCATGGCCCACAGTGACTAACATGAATATTGCATGGCCCACAGTGACTCAACATGAATATTGCATGGCCCACAGTGACTCAACATGAATATTGCATGGCCCACAGTGACTAACATGAATATTGCATGGCCCACAGTGACTCAACATGAATATTGCATGGCCCACAGTGACTCAACATGAATATTGCATGGCCCAGTGACTCAACATGAATACTGCATGGCCCACAGTGATGTTCTGTGCATTCAGATGAATATTTTGGTTAAACTTTTTTGCTCTCCAGGAAACATACACTTTATTTTATAAAAATAAATCACAATAATTCAAGGACCATGTACAATGGTTCACAGTACACTTTCTGCATAGATAATTATGCAACCACTTCTGTTGCACATGTTTACATTCGAAATAAGTTAATTAATTAATTCAAATTGTAGTCTCATTTAATGTACATTTTATATAACAACATGTTTCCTAAGTCGTGGACGACTATGTTTGTTACTACGCAGTACCACAGCACCGATAAAGGATGATATGCATCCGGAAGACAGGAGATGCTAAATGTGTTTATGTTCATTAACGCTCAATTACCATGAGACCGACAGTTATTTGCATGACAATCACTGGCTGACGAAATTTCGTGACCGCCAATGCCCTAGGCATGGACTGGGAGCCAGAAAGATAGAGAGATAGAGAGGCAGGGCCTGGGAGAAAGCCCGAGAAACAGAGAGGCTGAGAGGCAGGGCCCGGGAGCCAGAGAGAGAGAGAGAGGCAGGGCCTGGGAGACAGAGACAGAGAGAGAGAGAGAGAGAGAGAGAGAGCGAGAGAGAGAGAGGCAGGGCCTGGGAGACAGAGAGAGAGAGAGAGAGAGAGGGCCTGGGAGCCAGAGAGAGAGAGAGAGAGGCAGGGCCTCGGAGACAGAGAGGCAGAGAAGCAGAGAGGCAGGGCCTAGGAGACAGAGAGGCAGAGAAGCAGAGAGGCAGGGCCTAGAAGACAGTGAGGCAGAGAGGCAGGTCCTAGGAGACAGAGAGGCAGAGAAGCAGAGAGGCGAAGAGGCAGGGCCTAGGAGACAGAGAGGCAAAGAGGCGGGGAGGCAAGGCCTAGGAGACAGAGAGGCAGAGAGGCAAGTTCTAGGAGGCAGAGAGACAGAGAGGCTGAGAGGCAGGGTCTGAGAAGCAGAGATACAGAGAGGCCTTAGAGGTAATGAGACAGCGATACCTTAGAGGCAGGGCCTGCGAGGCTGAAAGGCAGGGTCTGGGAGGCAGAGAGCCACGTAGGGTCTAACTGCTCTGACCTTTGAATGGAAAATGTGCCAGTTTGGACTGGTGCCTAATTAGAGAGTGAATGGAACACATATTGTCCTCATTATGCTGTACCCAGCTTCCTTTCTTCTTTCTCTCTTTCTGTCCTGTTTGTCTCTCTCTGGCCGCTCTCTGCACTCTATTTCCCTCTGCACCCTCTCTCTCCCCTCTCTGTCCTTCTGTCTCTATGTCATAGTTGGTAAAGCAGCGCTGAACCCTCCCCAGTTGCTATCACACTAAGTTACTGATAAATGACGTGTTCCCCACACTTCCGTCCTAGCAGCACGTTGAATAAGGGTGGCAGGTAGCCTAGCAGTTAGAGCACTGGGACAGTAACCACAATGTTGCTTGTTCGAATCTCTGAGCCGGCAAGGTGGAAAAATCTGTTCTGCCCTTGAGCAAGGCAGTTAACCCCCACAACACCTGCTGCCAGGGTGCCGATGACGCCGATTATGCCAGCTCCCCGCACCTCTCTGATTCAGAGGGGTTGGGTTAAATGCAGAAGACACATTTCTGTTGAATGCATTCAGTTGTGCAACTGACTAGGTATCCTCCTTTCCCTTCTCTTTCCAATTATAAACCTGAACTCAAATACACAACACACACTGTTCTCATTAAGAGTTAGTCTCTCTGTATTGTATGTTTGTCTCATGAGTCAGTTATTATCCTGATGTCACACACTGCACCACGACGCATAACTGATAATAATACACGTGACAACCAGGATACAGTATGTACATGTGACATATATATAAATGAATGGGAGAACACTGAATGCAAAATAGCA